>NC_056743.1:676353903-676523903 GCF_019279795.1 Protopterus annectens | reverse complement strand
CTTCCCTGATTTCAGACTCATATTTGCAGTGCAATGACCTCTTGTATTCAGGACTGCAAGGATCTCCTTTTTACTATTCTGTTCTCACAGCACTGTGCGAGGCATAGTACAACTAAACGGACAGCTTAATACTTTATGAAAATCCAATAAGCGAAAAAATCAGGGTTTCTTGTAGCTTTACTGAGATTTCTTAACTGCAACACAATACAAATAGCAACATATCAGAATATATACAATATGCAGTACTTCTAAATACAAAGAATTACAACATACAAATTACTTACAGGAGATGTGAATGCCAGGGCCTGGGAAAAGAAGATCATGACTGCACTTCATGAGGGCTAGAAAGAAAGCTGCTTCCTGACTGAGTTACATCACTTCCTGAGGCTTGCTATAATGCTGTAAAACAAGTTAATCTGTTATAAATAAAAGGCCACTAGATGGCAGTAAAAGATCAAAAATGCTCAAACTGTACAACTATGATATAAAATGCCTGAATTGCTATGAAGGGCAGAATACACGCAGACCTGTACAAATGCTCAAATGGCTATTAAATTGTACGGTCTCAGTCTCAATCAAAACGGTTCACTGAATTAGATATATAATGTAGATCTCAATTTACTGACAAGCCAAGCTACAAAATCGAGCTAAGATACACTTTCCATCTGACTATGCTGAGTTGCAGAAATAGCTTTTACGTTCTCCAACTTGTTTTAAGTACCAGGCTTGTATCGGAACACCCTTTTCTGAGTGCCTAAGAAGGTGTCCTAGGTGGCTGTTAGACCAAGCTGCTGCTGCTGCCTTCAAACACAGAACAGTTGTTTTATTACTCATTTTTAGTTTAGAAAAGTGAACTTGCTCAGACAAATTTTAAGTGATATTACACGAAACTCTGCACATCGTGCTACCAGTGTCGGTTTTTCTTCTATAAAGTTTTTTTTCCTTTTTTAATGTACTAAATTTCGCACTCAACAGTATAGAACTGACCTTTTTACAGGCTGAATCAGACCCCAATGAAGTGAAGGATTAAAATACTTTCAGTATGACCTGCTGTCAGACATAAATATTGTCCTTACTGAAAAAGCTTATAATTTAATTGGCTGGCAATGCCTCTCCATGTTGCTCAGTGGATGGTCGTTTTTGCACTTCCTAAGTTTCTTTGAACCCCTTGCCTATGATTTTGATAAACGTTTGTTGGATCTTTCCGGCCAATGTAGATGCTTGGATTCTTGGAGTGTGAGATGCAAACAGACTTTGTATATTTTATAGAACCAGCTTGTCGACATTGTTCTGCAGACGCACCAGATAGCAAATAAACAGTAGGTGTCCCTGTCTGTTATATATATTTTTTAATATCTTTTACATTGCTTTATGCAGTGTTATGGCTTTCAGTTTTACCAGGAACATACTGGTGGAAGCAGTGTTGAATGGTGTGTAACTTCCCACCTAGGCTGGTGCACAGTCCAAGAAATGTGGCCACTTTAGTGAGACAAAAACAATATAATATGAATCACCAATACTTGTGTAAAATTAGTATATTTTAGTGGAATTATACATGTAAGAATATTCTATAAGCTGCAGAACCCCTGAGTTCCTATATGAAAATCTGTTCATTTTGGCGTCAGTGCTAACACATATTTATACTCACTATAAAGGAGAAAAGTATAAAACAGGGAGATCTGTGTTCCTCATTCTTTGATATCTGTACATACCTCTCAATCTTTCAGAGCAAGAAATCTGGACAAAGCCAAAAATAATGGTGGGACAAAGGCCCAAAAATAGGGACAGATTTTAAATATTGCTCCTGTAATCTCAGCTAGTTGCTAGAATAACAGGTTTTGCATTATTATGTATTTTTTGAGGGATATGAAGTCTGAAATTCAAATGTCTCCTATTATTTATTATTATTTACTGACTTCAGTCTTTATGTTGATATCCCACAATTCCATCGGAGGGGCAGGGTTACATGATTATATATACAAATTTTATGTTAATCATCACCCTGATTTTTGACCAGTTGTACCTACTTTTCATGGGCCTTTGCCCAGATTTTTGATGTTTCCAGGTTGGGAGGTATGATATATCATGAACAATACCACTTCTTTGGAAGTGCTTTCTTCTCCAGATAAAGCAAAATATTTCTCTTAGACTGTGGGCAGCAGCAAATACATCAGTGGTTTAGCACCCTTGTTCCTCATGGATATTGGTAACATGAAAATGTTCTACTCATCTCTGGGTTAGTCATACTTAAATTATAAGGGCTAAAAAACTTGTAAGAATATGTGGCTAGACTTCTAAAGATTCCCACAAATGCCCCACAGTTAAAACAGATAGAAAACTTAAATAGTTTCAAAACTTTGCTTCAACAGCACTTATGCCAAATATAGCTCCTTTCTTCCTGCTCACCTGTTAGTTTTACTCGGATTACTTTGCTCCAACTCTTTTAACCACTTTGCTTTCCAATCCTTTTGTAGGTCATCTCTCCTTCTCCTCATACTGCACTTATTTCCTAAAATTTAATTTTTCCTACTTCTCTTACATCCAACCACTAAGTACAAATCTTCCTCTGTCCATTTATCTTCCTGCTCATTTCCAGAACTTCTCCTTTCATATCTCTCTCAATCATTTTTAAGCTACATTCTACTTGTCTATTTGTAAATTATTATTAAACTCAAAAAACACCCCAGTTTGATCTTTTTCCTGTAGCCATCATGCTATAAATACATTAATTGTTACTGTATGTTATTTCTCTATTCAATAATTAGCCGATTTATGTTAATTTCTGTGTGTGTGTGAAAATATTATGTTCATGTAAGAAGTATTTAAAAATATTTAAAAATCATGTAAATAAGCTCATGAATTGATGATTTTTACCCTGCAATTATAAATGTACATCATGTGTAACTTAAATGTGGAGCTTTTCTCCGCAGTCCTCCTCTGAAAATGGGTTTTGCCCATTCGGACTTTTCCCAGTCAACAAAGATAAACAGATAATAAATAATAATCTGTGAATAACTATGAAATTAATAGTGTGTAAAAGTGTTTAATTTATACCAAATCTATCAAGACCAGCCTTAGGCTTAGGCGAACTAGGCAACCGCCTAGGGGCGTCGTTTAGGCCGGCCACATAAAGGGCGCAATTTTATCTACTTGCTTTACTGCATCAATGTAAATTTTGTGTTCTTCCCCACTTCTCACCACCCTGTACTGCACTGTTTGCGCCCTCCCCCCACTTCCGTAGTCCAAACCATGATTCGCATAGCACTGTCCTCTGCTGTGTTCTTCCAATCCCTCCCCCTGCATGTACTCACTCAGTCAGTGGCTATCACTATCATTACTAAACATTATGTAAAGCATCCAATCTGTGATACTCTCATACCACTGACGTTTCCGGCTACTACTCCGATCTGAGGCTGCTGCTAGTATAAAACACTGATCGTGCCCGCCTCTTATCCCCCTTGCTTTCTTCATTAATGCGGTAGAGGCGGACCGATTGTTTGGATTTTTTTCTCCCTGAAGCATGCATGAATCTAAGGCTTGATTTTCTTCTGCTTCTCTCGACTATACGGACAGGCTGAGAGCGGTGTTATTTTTAATTTTTCCATTGTTTGTGCAGCTTAAGGTAATTTTATTATGAGGAAAATGCCAGAAATACAAACTGAACCAAAAAACTTGCAACTAACCGCAGGTTAACGGCTGGTTAATTACCTATAAGTAAAAAATATTAGTTAAAAGATGAAAAGCGACTTTAGTTAGCTACAAATGCATTAAACTGCAATTTAGTTGTAAGTTTTATTATGATCCAAAACGATAATCTCTCCTTACAGGCTCATACACTAATCTGTTGCAGTTGCTCATTATCCAGTGAAAGAGAAATATCTGCAGGGTGCAAGGCAGTTGGTATCTGAGCTTTTATTTTCAAGTTCTTTTATCCCAACAACTGTACCTCATGAGATTTGCCAGGTAACAAAAGAACTAAAAAATAAAGGTTCACTATCACCAACTGCTTGCAGATGTTTTAACTGCTACCTTGGGTCAGGAAAATCTGCTCCTTGTAAATTTATGGGGCTTGTCTCAGGAAGTAGGTTGCCAGTACATACGCTTCAACTTGTGTTTTTTCCTTGGAAGAAAAATAAATCACAGAGCAGGGCACATTTTATTCATAAATTTCTTATGAAAGTCTTGGAATCCCAGAATCTCCTAAAGAGGAGCACAAGTTTGTATTTTCCTTGATATTTTTTGGCAGCGTAGTAGCTCTTAACTTTTTAGCTGAGGAATTAAGGGCAAAGCAAACAATTTGGGAAAGAATTTCAAGTTAGAAACACTACTGTTACACTAGAAAGTTGATATAAAAAGAGATGTGACTTGGCACATATTTTCTGAAGTAAAAAGTCTGTAACTGTCATATTTACAATAATTGTAATGAAAAATACAGCTGCAATATGTAGTCATACATATATAGGACATTTCTTATTATTACAAATATACTTAATGCTTAGCTCAATTTATTCATTATACTTTCTGTGTATCCGCGGTGGTGGTGCTGCGATAGCGTTGTCGCCTCACAGTAAGACGCTGTCCGGTTCGATTCTCAGCTAGAGCGTCTTCTGTGTGGAGACATGCGTGAATGGGCGTACCTTCGTTGAAGGTTGTGCGTCAGGCCTGGCAAGCCGGTATGTAAAAAATCAACTGCCAATCATTAGCGGACTGGAGTTCCGCTGTGGCGACCCCTAACCGGGAAAAGCCGAAAGACACAAACAAACTTTCTGTGATCTGTTAGGGTCGTGAGGATGTCTGGATTTATTTCTGTCTGTGGCTCTTAAAGTGTAAGCTGCTGTTAACCCGGGCAGGTTGCTAGCTATTGTACTGGATTCTGTGAACTGGTGTCATGAGAATGTCTGTTTTTTTTTTTTTACCATTTATTTCTTTCTGGCTCTAAGTATAAGCTGCTGTAAACCAGGAGGAGGGGGAGTTTGCTAAGCACTTTGTTAGGGTGGTGAGCAGATGTACAACATGGCATTTTTGTGTTGCTTGCTGTATTGTATGTATAGGTAAAATGCAGGCTTGTTGCAAAACTAGTTTGTTTGTAAGCAGATACTACTAGCCAAACTCATTGTCATTGAATATTGCCAGCTTGCATTCTCAGTGGTATAATTGTACTGAAGTGGAAGAGGTGTGACTGAGTTTTGTTGGGCATAGCTTAAACTGGCCAAATTAAGTAGCAATGTAACAGGGAGACCAATCCCACAGTGCTTTTAGTGACTGCATCACACTATTGCCATTTTGTAATATGCCTGTATCTGGTGTGTATAGATTTCCAAAGAATATCCATATTTTTGCCTCTTTTTTTGTTCATTTTTCATCAGATTGTGGTTTTCTGGTAAATCATTAAAGACTGAATTAGGAAATGCTAGATATTTGAGTTTCAGAATTCATATCCTTTAGAAAATTCATGTTAATGCAAAACCTGTTACTTTATCAGCTTTCTAAGTTTGTAACACCAATATTTAAACGTCCTGTTTTGGGGGGCCTTTGTCCCTCTTTTACGGCTTTGTCCAGATTTCTTGCTGTAAGAGGTTGAGAGGTATGGCCAGCGTATGAATGTTGGAGAAAACCTTTGATGGAATGAAATGCTAAGTTCCCCTTTCCTATCCGTTACAATTGCAGCAGTTACATACCGATGTAGAAACTTCTAAAAAGGCAGTGGTTTACAATACCTGTTGTGTAGTGGGCTTTTGGTTTCATGAAGTCATTAACATTCTTTTTCTTGCTAGTTTTGGTTTATAAATAAATGTTATATAGTGGGCTGTTTCATGAAGTCATCACCATTCCGTTCATTGCTATTTTTAAATTACTCATTCTACGCTGTGAAGTCAGTTTATAAATCATGTGCAGTGCAACAGCTTTCTTTCTGATGCAGTAATGCATATTAGCAGGAACAGTGGTTATGTACTTTGATAACTATGTATGTCATACAAATGAAAGCTGAGCATGATAGACATTATTTAGTTATGCATTATAATGAAGTGCCACAGTCTGTCTTTGGAATAATCAAATAAGTAGGTCTGGAGTGGGAATGGCATGTGTGCACCACACATGTTTTTTTTATGCCCAACTGATTTAAGCCCATTAAATAATAGCCCATTGTTATAACATGTAGCATTTTCTATTGTGTTACCTTCCATTATATGTTGTATCAGTTTGTACCATTGATGTCATAGTCTGTGTGACAATTATATTGTACTTTGGTAGCAATTTTTGCTGTTTTATATTTGTCTGTACTGTGATACTCCCTGCTGTTAAGATGGCTTTCCATTTTTAGTTTTAATTTTGTGTTGTGTGATAACTGAGAATTGTAATCACATGTTTACCATTTCCTACTTCCGTGTGGCTTAACTGGGCACTCAGTTATATTATGCAAGAATAGTCATGTGGTGATTTTGGTTCTATTTTAAAAATAGGGGGGGTGGCTACCTGGTTTTTAGATTTCAGTTGAATATAGCGCTTGCCTCCACATATATACTTTTGGGGACAAAGGAACTGAAATTGAATTATTTATTAACATTATGTATACTTAACAAGCACTGGAGACACTAGCTTTTAAATTTTGTAAATCTGATTGCATGGCTTAAACCGGTATAGCTGTTACATTTAATTGTGTTGCATGATACAGTACTTGAGCCATTGTGGTAGTTAGGAATTGCCCTTCCAGTGGCACAAGTTGAAAGGTAATCTTATGTCAAATTGTAACTGAGATACATGATAAATAGGGTTGAGTCCTAAGTATAAAGAAATATATTTTAATCACACTGATCAGCTTAGATGAACTTTAGTATGTTGCAAGGAAGTGTTCCACCTTTGCCACTTTGTTCCACATTGGCAGGTACGGTTGACATCTATGGAGGGTTTTGTCTCTTATTCTTAGGAAAGCAATTTCCATGGATTGCTTTTCTGCTGGAATACCATTGTATTGTTTAATGAAGTGGTGTTCCAACCTAACCAGATATGCTGCTAAGTTTGGTAGAGGTGATGGACAGCTATCGGCATATGTAAAAGGTGAACATACATATCCAAACTCTAAAACTGTTGTGCTCAACCATTAGTAAACCTCTTTGCTGTCCCTTATTCTGTCTGACAGAGCAGATTGCTGTCGATCTTGTCATTGTTACACTACGTTTATGCTATATATTTGATTACGGTCAGTCAGTGCCCAGTGTCTGTTGTACATGCTGGTCAGTGATGTGCTGGTGTGTAAGGCTTGCTCCCTTTGTTACACTATGACAAAGCATTCACTGATTTTCAAGCATTTCAAAAAATTGAAAGAAATGACTGGAGTGGGTTTTGTGGGAGTAACCTACCTGTGGGCGTGGCTCATTGGGGTGTTCCTTGAGAATGGTGTAGGTGGGGCTTAAGGGGCACGAGAGCACTACTTCACCTAGGGCGCCATTTCAGCTAAGGCCAGTCCTGAAATCTATAACTTTTTACTGGTAAAACTTGTTTGCTAGTAAACTAGTCTCCAGAGACTGCAGACTGTAGTTCAGCTCTGCCTGTATTTGTATATTTTCTGTCTTTTCTGGTCAGTAATTGTAAGGAGTACTAAGCCAGGTTTTTTTTTGCTCCACATGTAAACTCTGAGGTTTGTACAGGATTGGGATTCATTGTTTAGTAGAGTTACTCTGAACTTTAAGATTGGAGTAATACTAAATGGTGAAGTATAATTACTGAATCTGTTTTTTCACCCTCTCTTTCTTTTAACTTTTCTCTTGTTCCAACCCTATACATCACAATAGGAGAGTACATCCAGATGGCTGGCCGAGCAGGGCGACGTGGGCTTGATCCAACAGGGATGGTTATTATCCTATGTAAAGACCAGGTGCCAGAGATGGCTGACCTTCACAAGATGATGCTGGTAAGATGGTATTGTGCTGCTTTCATTCTTGATTTGTGAATCTGAAACCTGCAGCTTAATTGTGCAGGTTAGTTGAAACTTTAATTTAGATTGTAGGATAATGGCAGCTTAGACATCTTTGGCTACATTTTCTTTCATAAACAGAAAAGGGTGAGTTGATCTATAAATTTGATGCAACTAAAACTAAGACATTAAACTGCTGGTACTTAGTGAATGAACAACAGTTATCCAGGATTCATGGGATATTCATACATCTTTTCTTTTATTGAGCACCGTTTAATGCATGAGAAGGGTGACAAGAACTTTTAAGTGTGTGTACTTAAAGGTGTCTATTGTTAGGCATTTTATAGTCCCCATGATTGCTTGCTTAATATCATTAGAATAAACAAGTGTTGCTGAAATACAATATTTTATCTAATATCAAAAGCCTTCCCTGATGGGTTCCTGGTTGTGTACATCTTCATCATTCAGAATTTGGCATCTTTTTTTGTAAAATGCTACATCTGTGGTTGTCCACATAACTTTATTAGTTATAAAACCAACAGCAAATAACGATGCAACTGCAGATACCTCAACTACACAAACTGTATATACTTTTAAATGAATAAAATATAGTACACAAGGTGGCTAAAAGCAAAGTTAATTTAATGAATGGTTAGCGCTTTCACATCAATTTGCGATGCTTCATCAGACCCAAATTAACTTCAAATGTTTGTTTTTTAATTAGGTTTAGGTCACATTAAAGGTGGGAAACGTTTTGAAATTACTTATTGTGGTCTCATTTTTTTATATCACAAAAGCCTGGCATTTTAACAGGGGTGTACGTACACTTTTTATATCCACTGTAAATATTTAATCTTATCTTGTCTCTGTAGGTGTGGATATTGCTGAACCAATTCATATGTGAGTGCATAATTTACCACTATAGCATTTGTTTTATCTTCATTTATTTTATATCCACACAAGACTCTAATTTGTCCCAAAATGTTTCATAACACAGACGTATTTTTCTGTATTTATCAAGGGTTCCTGTTTGTATCAAATATAAAATAATATCATCTGCAAATTAAGCTAATATTTTTGGTTTACCATATGAGTTATATCCTTGAATGTGTGAGTTACTTGCTTTCTTTGACAGTACCTCTAAGTATAAAGCAAATAACAAAGGGAAAAGATACTCATGCCTGGTTCCTCTCTTCAGACTCATTTTGACGGAGAGGAGCCCTTTCACCTTAATTCTTGCCTCTGATCCTTCGTATTTCCTTCTAATTAACCATATTCTATCAGAAAATGTAAATGTTACCATTGCTCTGCTCATAAAATTCCAGCTGACTCTGTTGAATACCTTCTCTGCATCAAGACTCACCAGTAAAAGCAATGTTTTCTTACACATTGCTTACCTCTGGATCATCATTGTTCTATTAATGTCAGATGTTTGCTTTCCCTCCACAAAGCCACATTGATTCATATCAATTTGAGCATCACCGTTCTCATTCTGTCAGCTAATGTAGACATAAACACTTTATAATCACGTTTTGAAATTGAGATTTGTCTTTGTGAAGGTGGGTTTGATGGAGTTTTACCCTCTTTAGGTTTACAGCCACAACAGCTGTCTTTCAAGTTGCTGGCATTGTCCTACCTTTTAAAATATTGTTAAATAACACTTTTCAGATCATATTACTTTTTTCCTTCCTGAATTCCAGATTTCCAAAGAAATACTGTCTGATACTGTATACGTCCCTGTTGATGTGATTATAAATCACCATTTTGTGCTCCAGAATCCACCTTTCCCTCCTCCATGATGAACACGCCTGCATCAACTGCTGACACTCACTGTCCTCACCTGGCTTTTCAGATGCCTGAGCCAATATCTGAACTCCGACTGTCTAGGTAGTAAGCTGGGATTTAGCCCTCTATGTTGACTACAGTGATATTTCAATCCTCATCGTGGATCCAAGATTTCAGGGAAGGTGCTTGCTTGCTTGCTTGCTAGGACCAAGGAAGCAAATTGGTGGGTGTGGAAGAGGAATATACTTCGGTAGTCAACATGAGATCATAAAGTGCATCATCACAGATACATGACCATCTGTAGGTAATGGAAGCTCATGAACAAGTGATACCAAAGTTTGATTTAAGGGGAAGAAATAACCCAAGTTTAGGACCTATAAAGAGAGAACCGCATAGTATATCAAATAATGCAGTAAAAATGTATCTGTTATGTACATTGCACACAACTTTTAATATTTTTGGCACTGCACCTTAAATAAAGAACTTTCTATTTCTGATCATATTTAACAGTATCGAATATAGAAGCACAGGGTATCAGCACTATAACAAGTCACTGTCCTAACTTAAATTATTTTAAAATAGTTTATTAAAAAAGCAATAACACATAGTAGACTGCATTTCAGTATTTTCTCATTCAGTGCTATTTTAGAAATAGAAGCATTACCTGTAGAGGATGCAGGCTTAACGTCACCCGAAATAAGACATGTACAACTAAACTCAACCTTAAATATTACTGATTTTTTTCCCGTAGAATTTAAATTTTATTGTTAGTTTATTTTGGAACAGTGAGATAAGGCACTTTTAAATTACTAAATCTAAATAAACAAAAAAATTAAAATAATAAGCAGTTCACCGATTTTGTAGTGTAGATGATGCATCCATAGTGGTTAACATTTAAAAGGGCAGTTTAGATTGAATTTAGTTGATCATATTTTGTTAATAATAGTTTGCATTTTTGGTTTGTTGTGGATTCATGCTGCCAATTGTTTGTTAGTATTATACTTCTTGAGTACCCTGAGAATGGCACAATTTGTCTCAGCACTGTGTACTGTAAGATGTTGTAGTATTGCTCACTCAGGCTTTCACCGATGCACAAGATATTTTCCAGGTACTTGTCAGACATTTGGAGTAGGGCAGTACTTTTTGTCACCTAATATCATGGTACCTAAGCTTCTGAAGCATGTGTACTTGTCAGACATTTGGAGTAGGGCAGTGCTTTTTGTCACCTGATATCATGGTACCTAAGCTTTTGAAGCATGTGTGTCTGTTGAGTGCCTTTCAAATCCAGATGAAAAGAAATTATCCAGTTTAGTGTTTGACTTACCCAAACAGACTTGTTTAAACTTTGATTTGTCCAAAAGAAACTTTACAGTTTAAAATTTAATTTAGTATTTTTTTTTTTTGCTTTTGTTTGCTAACCTTTAATGGTGTTTCTCTGGGTTGGTTTGTCAAACATCACTTCCCTTCTCACTTTTTTCTCTTTTCTAACAAGGGCAAGCCCACACAACTACAGTCTCAGTTCCGGTTAACCTACACCATGATTCTAAACCTGTTGCGTGTGGAGGCACTAAGGGTGGAGGACATGATGAAGCGCAGCTTCTCCGAGTTCCATACAAGGAAAGACACCAAGGTATGGCAAAGCTTGTTCTTTTGTGTATTAATGATATTCTGCCTAACAATGACAAAGCTAGTGTTGATAAACAAAACCAGAGCTACATACTGCATAATTTAAAGAAACCAAGGTTTACTTTTATGTATTTGTTTATTAATCAGTGATACAGGTTAGTTGCAGTAAAGATAACACACAAAGTTGTGATACACAAGCTAAAAATGAAAACATAAAAGTGCAGGTAAGTTACACACAAACATATAATGTATTACTATCTTATTATCAAAGAATAGAAGATCAGTTAGGGACCCTATAACAAGAAAAATAACCAGAGATCTTGCAGAGATATTTGAGATATTTCAGAAGTTTTTTGAAAATTTGGATAAAGCAGAGAATTGGGAAATCAAGAAAAAGCATAAATGAAAATATTTATAGAAGAATTAAATATTGCCAAGGTCAGAGGTAGATGAGGCTCAACAACTAACAGTTAAGATAGGAGGAAATGAGATAAAAGTAGTGATGTGTAACCAATCTACAGGAAAGTCTGCAGGAATTGGTGGTATTTTGCTGAAAGTTTGTAAGCTAGTAGGGAAGAAAGTGATAAAGATCAGGAAGGTTTTTAACAGTATTGTAAAAGGAGGAGAAGCACCAACATCCTGGAAAAAAGCTGTGGTGGCTGTAATACCTAAAAATGGTAAAGACTCCTCTGATCCAACTTCATGTAGGCCCAATTAAATTTTGAACCTTGATTAGAAAAAGCTTTTATGTATTTAATAGCTAAAAGAATAGCAAAGGTGCTATCAACCTTAGAAGAAGTTGTGGATAGTAATTAATAAACAGTTGAAGTATTTTATTTTGTAGGGGAAGTGGGCAAGAGTCAACTGATAGATATGAATCACTGTGGTTTTGATGAGGGGGGTGGCAAACACTTGGCAACATTAATAGAACAATGATGATCCAGGAGGAAGCAGAATGTAAGAAAATGTTGCTGTTATTGGTGTGTCTTGATGCAGAGAAAGCATTCAACAGACTAATAACACAGTTAATTAGAAGAAGGTTATGTGATGATCAGAGACAAACATCAAAGTGGGAGTGTTCTTCTCTGATTCATTGTGTCTGAACAGAGGAACCAGATGGAATGTCCTCTTTCTCCTTTATTATTTGCATTATATTTAGAACCATTGGAGAAGAAAATAAGGGACTCAGAAATTCAAGGATACAGTTGGTATGGTGTTCAAGAAAAGTTGGCTTTATTTGCAGATGATATTTTGTTCTTGATGAAACCAGAAAGGGACATGTCAGTGCTGTGGAATATTTTGAGACAGTTCCAGGTTTTTTCAGGCTATAAAATTAATGAAGGTAAAACAAGGGCTATAACTGTAAACTATGTACTCACCCTTGTATTGGTTCAGCAATACCCATGTATATGAATAAATGATAAAATAGAGTATTTAGGAATATGGATTAAAAGGATTCTGTTATGGCAGTTAAGGATATGTAAGAAAAGACTAAATAAAAGATGACAGAAAAACTGAGAAACTGGACGCTCTTGCTTATGGATATGGATAGCAAGATACAAGTAGCAAAGATGATTATAGTCCCCTTTAATTTTATAAACAGATGATGCATATTTTTATCAACCATAGAAGAAGTTGTGGATAGTAATTAATAAACAGTTGAAGTATTTTATTTTGTAGGGGAAGTGGGCAAGAGTCAAGTGGGATTAGTTGAGCCTCACAAAAGATGAAGGAGTTTTGGGATTACCTGACTTGAATGGGTGTTTTAGAGCTACACAGTTAAGGCTCTTATGCATAACACAAGCCAAATGCTACAATTCAATGTAGAAAGGGAGGATAATGAAACAGGGGAGTAATTCAAGAAATAAGAAAACAATGGGATTTTGGATAAAGATCTTTAAGGAAAATAACAACAATTGTGCAGAAAGTTATATCCATAAAGTAGCAGAACAGGTACTAAGAATTAAGCCAACACAGGAATGGAGAAAGAGAATTCTGCCTATCGGGATGACTGTAATTAGGTGTACAGAGAACAGGCAAGAGGGGGCTAGAATTTACTGGAGGAAGCTGGCAAAGGAACCAATGTATTGGGAGAAAGTAATGAGAGAGAACGGTATTAGAATGGGAGGAGGCCAAGAACACATTTGGATTGTAGGCTCACAAGTGATAATTCAATAAACGTGTTTAAAAAAAGAACAAAGTCAGACTAGACTAATACTAATATCAAAGTATATAACAGGAGTACAGCACAGCTTTACTGGTGAAGTAGTGGAAATGCACAAGTTAATTTAGCTTTAAACTAGGTGCCAATACCCTTACATACACTTATACCAGTAAGGTAGATATTTAATTCTGTACTAAATTACCTTCAACAAGACATTTCTATAACTTAGGTAGGTAAAGTAGTTCATAATACAGAAGGCTATTGGACAGAGAACGAGGAGTGGAACAGCAATCTGTCCTACTAGAATGAAGTGATACAGTGACGCCCCAGAAATGTGCTCATTTGCCTGATTATCCTTCCTAGCTATTAAACGTAAGAACATACTTGTCATTTGACATGCCTCATTTTTGACATTTTAAGTTTGAATGAAGCCTTTTTCAGGTATCTAGGACTCTCTAAGCAACCGTTGTCTTCTCCCTAACCTTACCTTCCTAACCTTATTTCCTTCTTTCTTTAAATAGCTTGAATCATGCCAACAGTAGCAAACCAAATACAGGTGCTTTGGAACTTCCTTAAAAAGTTCTATGTACATCTCCCAGAAGTGAATTACTATACCTCTATGTTGCCGTTAAATGCAATCTATATGCTGGGTAAATTGAGCAGTACTACATATATGCATATGGCTGTGTGGTTCCCCTTCACAAGATCGAATTCCTATAAACTCAAAATTCATAACCCCAAAGCCAGAATCTCGAGTTTACAGAAACTCGAAAATGTGAAGGGGAAATTAAAAAAAAAAACACCTTTCTAATGTTTTTGCAGGGGGGCTTTGCCCCTCTGCACCCCCACACCCCCCTACTTAAATATTCCTACTCCGAAATCGCACTACAGCAAAGGAAAGGGAAATCTCCCATTCCGTGCTGTATGCATAAGTGCAAAATGGAAGATTTCCCAGTCCTCCACTATAGTATGGTCACACAGCTCTTAGATGACAGCTGCAAGGGTGCAGGAGGACCTAGCCTTCTGTAAAAAGGTAACCAAACTCTTCTTTTTCTAACCCTAAACTTCCCATTCACAATTTCAAGTAAATGGAAGTTCGAGATTCTGGTCTCGAGCTTATGCATTTCGAGCTTCCATTCATTCGATTGTGTGAAGGGGAACTGGCTGAGCACATATCCTACTTTTTCCTACTCTTTGTATAACTTTTTGGACCATGTCCTTGGTATTTGTTATTTCTGTTAATGTATTTCTTCATACTCCATAATCTTCTTCCAGAATCATCTCATGAGGACAGGATTTATGTTGTATTAGGCATATCAGTTTCCCCACTTAAATAGTTTCTTATGTAAATAGCCTTGTCTAGTTCCTGCTGTTACAACTTTTGTATAAATCCTTAATCAGTATCATTTGCATTCTTCATCTAATGCATGTTTTTTGTGCTCTCTGTTCTTATGGTGCAGTCCTCTACATGATGGCAGGGTCACACAACCATATTGTGCTGATCCACAGTAGTCTGTTTCTTCCACCTGGTTGTTTATGCTGCAGGTTTTGTGGATCAGATGTCAACAGATAATCATGTGTTCATATTAATACATTCAGACACATGCATGTCAAGCTGTGTTGTTGGGCCACTTTTTATTAAATGCCAATTCCTGTATCACACTAAAAAGTAAAATAGCCATAAAATGCAGACTTTAATGTATCTTCTTTTCTTGTCCTTGTGGAGCTTTTTTTTTGGGCCTCAGATAAAAACAAAATTGTGGACTTGGACTTTACAGGGAAACAAATATCAGTATGTAAGTAAATAAATAAATAAGCTTTAAACTATAAAACCAAGCATTGAACCATCAGCAAAATTAAGGCTTGCAAGTTTTCTGTCAAGAACAAAATTATTATCCATACCAAAAGCATACTTATTTCAGAAATCCTTGGAAGATTGTTGTGTCCCTGATGTGTGGAAGGAGGGTATAAGTGATACCTGTTCAGAAACGTAAGGCTAGTTTGTTTACTAATGACCAAAGACCTACAAGTCTTAGATGTATCTTGGGAAATGTTTTAGATGTGCGCTGTTTTTCTCATCCAAAGATATGATTGACATCAGTGTGAATATTCATCAACAAAAATTTATTTCTGGGAAATGATGTATAATAAATATGATCAAATTTCTATGACCTAGTTGTCAGTTCTCTTGATGAAGGAATATAGTTAATGCAGCGTACTTGGATCTGGCTAAGGCATTTGATTTGGTACCACGTGAAGTTTTTTTGATATTTTGAAAAAAAAATAGAAATAAACAGGTATGTTTCTAGATTGGTTATGAATTGGTTAGCTAATAGGAGGTATAGAGTAAGGATTAGAAACACATTTTCTGATCTAAGTATTTCTACCAGAGGTATTCCTCAAGGACCAGTTTTGGGACCCTTGATTTTTGGACCTCCGATAAAAGACTACCCTGTTTTTTGATAAAATTTATTTTTGTAAGTTTGTTGATGATTTAAAGATCAGTTGTGCAGTCACTAATGTTACAGATCACAATTATGTGCAAAACTGTTTGAATTATTTGACTTGTTGGGTATTTTCTAAAGGCGTGAAATGTAATATTGACAAATGCATGGTAGTGCATTTTGGGGTGAGGAATGTAATATAGCCATATGCATGGGATAATCTGATATGTAAAGCATCTAGAATGGTAAGAGACTTGGGTAACTTGGTAGACTCCTTTTTAAACTATGAGGCTAATATAAGACAAGTAATTACAAAGAGCTTTTGTCTAATTAAAAATGCATTGCACTGTTTTTCAAGTAGGGACAAATGCATTCTAATGCCAATAAATATTACCAGTGTTCATCCAATAATTGAATATGGTGGATCTTTTTGTTCCTTCAATATTCAACAAGAGAAGTCTTCTGAACGCATATAGAAAGGGTTGACATGACCGATTTAAAGAGCATGAGTTAATGACTTATGTGTGTAGGCTTAAGAATTTACCCTTCTATTTTATTGCTTCTAGACTTTTGAGGGGTGACTTAATTATGGTGTACAGTTGTTTAAATGATTTTTTTGGCAGCTGTGTTAGGGAATAGTATTTCTTAAAGATGGAGTTCTGACAAGAAATAATAGTAGTTTGGTTAAACTTCCTCCAGTCTTTTCAAGATTAAAGTTTACTTTTTTCCAGTTAAGGGTTGATGTGACTATAGAATTCATTACCATTGTCTTTTAAATACTTGGTTAAATTAAACATTTTTAAGCAAAATTTAGATGTTTGGTTTGCAAATCTAAAATATTCTATGGGCCCTATGATTAAGCAAATTCTTAAATGGCCTAGCTAGGCTCTGAGTTTGAAATTAGATTTATTGAATCATTAAACAGAATTTTTAGATTAATTAAAGCTGGGCTGGTAATTAAACCAGGATTATTTATTTATTTTTATTTTTTTATATATTTTAATATAATGTTACTAAAGTACTATACCTTGTAAAACAAAGCTGATTTATAGTTAGAAAGCTGTACTTCAGTAAGTATTCAGAACCTGCCCTAGCAGCAACCTCTCAAACATTTGGGAGATAGGCCATATCTGATAACGTTTTGTAGGTCCCTTGTATTTGGAAAAGAAACTTTTAAAGATACTTCTAATTAAAAGGAAAATACTCCTAAATGATTAGTGATAAGTTTAGCATTCCATGCTAGAAGTGATGAATTGAATTCCTTCTTTTAAAATGTTGGATGCATCATGTTTAATTTATGTGTGATACTCTCCTAGCAAAGTTCCTAAGCCTGCAAGTAAATCCTTAGAGTTATGCAAGATATTATTGAAGCTCTGCACAATATTGGAGATGTCTCTGGCTATGTAATTCTGTACCCGTGCACTCTGCTTTTACCTTTGTATACACGTTTTAACCTTGATAGCCTGATACAAGCCAAATTACCCCAAATATTGGATAAATAAATCTAAATCATTTAAGTGTAAATCATTCACTGGAAGCAAACACTGAAAGTTTATGGCTGACTAAGGGTGCAGACAGTTGCAGTCTGGGGGTTATCATAGACTCCCCTGCAGACAGGCCTTCTTGTAGAATGTTAGTGCCAAAGCCATGGTCTTAAACTCAATGCCAAGAAATGCATAATTGTACCCTTCGGGAAGTTAACCATCCTGGCTAATTACCATGTTGATAATACTCCCTAAGAGTTGACCCAGTGGTCAGGGATCTAGGTATGCACGTAGACAGTAGCTTTTACATTTTTTTTTTTTTACTACTGTTGTTACCATTGTTGGTAAATCTTTAATATTTCTTTCTGAAAAATGTTCCAACTTGTACTGAAGGTTTTTCTTAGATACCATTGCTGGTATTTTTTCTTCAAAATTCTATTTTTCAAAAAAAAAAAACCTTTCTTACTAATTTTTCTTCCGTTTTGTTAATATGTGTGAAAAGTCAACAGGTTTTAAAAAGTGCACTTCATGTGGGCTTAAGATACCTAGTTCTAATGCCCACAGGGAGTGCATATTTAGGAGTGGCACACCTTGAAAGTTCCTGTCAGATTTGTGCGGCTTTCAGTTCTCAGGCCTTAAGCAATTGTCACAATAAACTAGAGTTAAAGGGTTCTTGGCTGCATCCCCTTCTTCCACTACTGCCTTCTGTTTCAGGGGCTCAACCCTGCACTAAGAAACAAAAAATCCTCTTCGGAGTCCAGGGAGCACAGAAAATACTATCCTGTCTGATGTCCAAAACCTGCTTCAGCCTCGGAGCTGTCAGGTAAATTACTTAAAGATCAGAGCTGACAACTTTGTACCTGATGTCAAGGACATTCTCAATTGTTTTAGAGACCTAATTTTTCAACAGAGCCAATTTCCACATGGCTCTGATCACCCATTTTACAAGAGACTCCAAAGATGATGTCACATCCCCCTTCCACATCATCCTTTATCCGGTCCTCCCAGAGTCTTTCCAAAGCAGATGTGGATAGGATGATGAGGAAGTTCCTCAGGGCTCAGATTCAGATGGGGGTATTACTGGCTCCTTCTCCCATCGGTTCCATTAGCCTCCAATCGGTATCTCATTCTAAGCCTGCAAGTAAATCCTTAGAGTTGTTCAAGATATTATTTGATGCTCTGCACAGTATCTGAGATGTCTCTGTGGCTATGTAAGGGATCCAAGTACACATGCAGACAGTAGCTTTACCTTCAACCACCACATGGCTACAGTGGTGAGGAAATCTTTTTATGTTGCGCAACTTATAAGTAAGAGCTTGGCATTTAAATACAAAGAGGTCACTATCCCACTGTACTCTGCCCTTATCAGACCAATCATAAGTACAGTGCTCCCTTCAGTATGTAACTGACCATGCATATGCGGCTATTAGAGCAAACTTGGAAGTTCCTTACAAAAAGGCTACAAGGCGTAACAACATGCCTTATATGGAGCATCTTAAAGCCCTTTCCCCATGTACTCAGTCTCCTGTAGACTTCTGGGGGGGGGGGTATTCTATGCCTGGCTTGCAAGGAATTTGCAAACCCCACACTTAAGAATCTCCTACAAATTCGTAAATCACCTTGTACCAGAAGTACAAGGTCTAGGGACCTGAATTTTGTCTGTGACTTAAACAGAACATGCTGCAGAGACAGATTTGTGTCCCACACATTGCCTTTCCCATGGGACAGGCTTCCCTTCCATGTGAAACTAAGTTTGTCTGTCACCCAATTTAAGAGCAATATAGACCAGTGGATGAGGAATAGAAAATTTACACATGGCCTGGTACCCATGTCCTTTATGGACAGAGGGAGCTTCTGAAATCCTGGCCCTCAATGTCCTATTTGAATATAGGATGTCATTATTCTTTCAGGAAAACTTGGCTAGCCCCCCCTGACATTAGCCTAGTAACAATCTAAGTGGTATGATATGAAAAGGTGTTTTGAGTTTTTATTTTTTAGTTCATGTCAGAATATTTTGAACTAATGGCTTTGGTGGCCAGAAAGTTAACAATATACAGACTATTCTTTGTTCAGCACTGTATAGTTACAGTGCTTTAAAAAGAGAATCAAAGACTCTAGCTATTCCAATTTAACCTGGCATATACATGGAGTCTGCATGGATGACAAACCAAAGTTAACAATATGCAGACTATTCTTTGTTCAGCACTGTATAGTTACAGTGCTTTAAAAAGAGAATCAAAGACTCTAGCTATTCCAATTTAACCCGGCATATACATGGAGTCTGCATGGATGACAAACCAAAGTTAACAATATGCAGACTATTCTTTGTTCAGCACTGTATAGTTACAGTGCTTTAAAAAGAGAATCAAAGACTCTAGCTATTCCAATTTAACCTGGCATATACATGGAGTCTGCATCAATGACAAACCAAAGTTAACAATATGCAGACTGTTCTTTGTTCAGCACTGTATAGTTACAGTACTTTAAAAAGAGAATCAAAGACTCTAGCTATTCCAATTTAACCTGGCATATAACTGGAGTCTGCATCGATGACAAACCAAAGTTAACAATATGCAGACTATTCTTTGTTCAGCACTGTATAGTTACAGTGCTTTAAAAAGAGAATCAAAGACTCTAGGTATTCCAATTTAACCTGGCATATACATGGAGTCTGCATCGATGACAAACCAAAGTTAACAATATGCAGACTATTCTTTGTTCAGCACTGTATAGTTACAGTGCTTTAAAAAGAGAATCAAAGACTCTAGGTATTCCAATTTAACCTGGCATATACATGGAGTCTGCATCGATGACAAACCAAAGTTAACAATATGCAGACTATTCTTTGTTCAGCACTGTATAGTTACAGTGCTTTAAAAAGAGAATCAAAGACTCTAGCTATTCCAATTTAACCTGGCATATACATGGAGTCTGCATCGATGACAAACCAAAGTTAACAATATGCAGACTATTCTTTGTTCAGCACTGTATAGTTACAGTGCTTTAAAAAGAGAATCAAAGACTCTAGGTATTCCAATTTAACCCGGTATATACATGGAGTCTGCATCGATGACAAACCAAAGTTAACAATATGCAGACTATTCTTTGTTCAGCACTGTATAGTTACAGTGCTTTAAAAAGAGAATCAAAGACTCTAGCTATTCCAATTTAACCCGGCATATACATGAAGTCTGCATCGATGACAAACCAAAGTTAACAATATGCAGACTATTCTTTGTTCAGCACTGTATAGTTACAGTGCTTTAGAAAGAGAATCAAAGACTCTTAGCTATTCCAATTTAACCTGGCATATACATGGAGTCTGCATCGATGACAAACCAAAGTTAACAATATGCAGACTATTCTTTGTTCAGCACTGTATAGTTACAGTGCTTTAAAAAGAGAATCAAAGACTCTAGGTATTCCAATTTAACCTGGCATATACATGGAGTCTGCATCGATGACAAACCAAAGTTAACAATATGCAGACTATTCTTTGTTCAGCACTGTATAGTTACAGTGCTTTAAAAAGAGAATCAAAGACTCTAGGTATTCCAATTTAACCCGGCATATACATGGAGTCTGCATCGATGACAAACCAAAGTTAACAATATGCAGACTATTCTTTGTTCAGCACTGTATAGTTACAGTGCTTTAAAAAGAGAATCAAAGACTCTAGGTATTCCAATTTAATCTGGCATATACATGGAGTCTGCATCGATGACAAACCACAATTCCAGTGCAGGATTGTTGAGAGTCCTAGGATTTAGATTTGTAAAAATTCTTACAGAATCTGAAGAAGTCTATAAGAATGAAAGTGCTTATGCCAATAAAACATATTAAAGGAATGCTCTGGAGTCAGTCTCTCTCTCCCTCTCTCTCTTTTTTTTTTTTGAAGGAGGAGGATTTATAACTGGATTTATTTTATTTGTAGAAATACATTTTTTTAGATGAAGGCATTGCTGTAAATACTTGGACTCTCGACAGGCCTGTATTGCAATTTTAATGCTTTAAAAAAGTATCCTCAGACAAAACATTTGCACTCTGCAGCCGCAAGTAGTTTAAACTCGCCATGTTTATTTTTTTTAAACGTATGTATGCACTTGTCATATTTTAATTTGAAATATGCAAAGTCCAGTTACATTAATAAAAAAGGAAACAAGCCATTATCATCATGCATTGTACCTGTTTTTTTTAACAATTTTAATTTACTTCATTACTTAAATTGTTTAATTCCTGCCTTCCCTCATTCCTTAGTCCTTCTGCTGAGCATTATCCAGCATGCATTGTTCACATGGGTTCTATTTATTATTTATTGTCTATGTATTTTATATGTATGTCGCTTTTTATATATTTATTTCATTTATTTGCAATGTGTTAAAAACAGTAGAGTAGTAGTCCGGGAGATGGTTTTTAGGCTCAGCATTGGAAAATATATAATGCAGAGTGGAACAACTACAGTGAAAAGCAATATCAGTCAATTTGTTTTTTCAGTAGTTGGGTAAGGTAGTTAATAATGCATTCTATACCAAGTATGTTAGTAGCAAATATGTACTGAGTATTTACATGTATGCAAATTGTTATTCTTGCTTTTACATCTTTTCTTAAGGAATGTAGTGAATCTGAAATGAGGAGGAGGTTACAGTGGAGCAGAGATGAATGAGAGGTAGAGATGGTGAGGAAGGGGAAGAGGATAGAATAGGAAGGGGTAATTAGTCGGAGGAGATAGTGGAAGGGTTTGGGAGAAAGGATAGTGCAGGATAGAGGCGGTAGTAAGAGGAGAGGGAAGTGTGATCCATCTCATGTCCTTTTATCTGTTTTATAATATTTGAAATGTCCATTGTGGTTGGTTTAGATTATAATTTCCATTTTCTAGTGGCTGCCAGCAGCATTAAACTTAGTAAGGGTTACTGTGCCTATGCAGTTAAGACCCTCTTTTCCAGTTTAAAATAATCTTTTGCTTAGCTACTACCATTTGTTCCCCTCAAAATTTCTGTCAAAGTAATCTATAGAGGATTTTTGAAATTGCTTATTGCTTTCCCAAAAAAATGTTCTTCATTTCCTGTCTCTTTCCTATCACATTATCAACATTTTCTGTATGCCTGTGAAAATATCCTCTGAAGTCTGCTTAGGGTATACAAATGCCTATGCAAACATCTTCATGCAAAAATCCTAAACCTTCTGGACCCTGTTGCATTACTTATAAGCTCCAAAGATTTCTTATAATTGTTCCTTTGTAATTTGCCTTTTTGTTCTTTTTTCCTTAACATTTTCTAAACTGCTCTGATTGTTATAGTTATGCTGAACCAGATCATATGTGTGCTCATAGTTTACCACTATAGCTTTTGTTTTTATCTTAATTTAGTTTTTATTTTATTTTATATCATGTTAAGACTTGAAACTAGCTCAAAATGTTCCTGTACTCTGAAGTGTCCTTTTCAAGCTTTATCAGGCACAAAATAATTCCATCTGCAAATAAGGCTAACTTTTCTTGACTACCCCAGTTGTTATATCCTTATATTTGTCAATCCTTTTTTTCTTTGCTTATAACACTAAATATACTAAGTGTAAAACAAATGAGAGAATGGAAAGAGGGCACCTCTGGCTGTTTCCTGTATGTAGCCACATCTTGACAGGGAGAGGCCCTCCCAATTTAATTCTTGCTACCAACCCTTCGTATATCCAATGTATTAATCCTATTATTCTGTCAGGAAGTACCATTGCCTAGTCATTATAGCCCAGCTGACTCTGTTGAATACCTTTTCTACATCAAGACTCCTCAACAATAGCAGCATTTTCTTATACTCTGCTTCCTTAAAGGTCATCATTGTTCTTTTAACATTAGGAAATATTTGCCTGCCTTACACAAAACCAAATTGATCCATCCATATCTTGCTAGTTCTAGTAGCATATTTGCCAGTCACTTAGCTAAAATAGGCATTAAGACTTCATAATCCTGATTTAAAATTGAAATGCTTTTATGTGAAGCTGGACATGAAGGGTCCTTTACCACCTTTTGGTAACATAGTCAGCAGTGCTTTCTTCTAAGATGTTCCTACTCCCTCCCTTTTAAATTATTGTTAAAAAGACTTCCAGATCTTTATCACTGTCTTCCCAAATAATTTTCTAATTTTCTCAGTAATGTCATCTGTTTTGGATACTTCTCAGCTGATTGATTAAACACAGCTAAATAATAAAAATCTGGTAATAAAAAACAATAACTTTATTATAACAATAACATCATCAGTGAGCGCCTTTGTCTCCCATCATATTGAGATTTATTCATACTGATTAATGCATCATTAAATAACTTCTTAAATATTTTAAAATCCCATCACATGCTGTAATTGCCAATTAGTGTTTTTAACCCTTTCTTTTTTAGGTATGCAACAAAATTTTCTTGATTATTAAGCCCTGGTGGGTAACTTGCATTTAATTTGACCTGCCCTAAGTATTCAAACCACCCTAACCCATCCTGTGCATTAAACATTCTCTCAGGATTTTTTATTTTATCCAACACTAAAAATTTAAAGACAGCCTTACACGTGTCATTCTTAAATTGCCTTCCCAGGGCATTCCTTTCATCTCCTATCTGTACTGCATGTTTGTGTTCATATATCCTTTTGTACAATTCTCTTGTTGCAGTACAACCCACATAAAAGGCAAAAGACACAGAACACCAAATAAACTACAAATTTGGACTTGCAGGTGTAACATCCTTTGATCATTATTCAAAAATTGTTGATAGTAATTTCATTGCTTTCTGTATTCAAATATTCACATAAAAATTGCAATTCCTACACTTCACCATACCAGTTTTACAACATTTCTCTTTAGACATATTCTATTTGGGTTGAAAGTAGTTTTTAAAACTTTTCCCGTTCTTTTGTGTGAATATTGGACGATTACCTACCACCATAGTAATGTCAGAATACCCAGTGAAAATGTTCCAGTTATTAATTAGAATACTTTTCATGGCTTTAACATCTAAACCATTCTGAATCTGCATAGATGTTCTAAAATCCATTTTATTGGACTTAGTTGCAACTCCTTCCCGTTTCCTTAAATTACATACGTCATTAAAAATATCTAACACTAAATTTTTAGGGTAATCTCTATTCAAAAACCTGTCACATAAGCTCAAACCTTCATCCAGGAAATCCTGATCTCTCACAGCCAAATTACTGACATGCATAACTTGTCCTTTGACAATGTTCTCCTTCGTCTTTCTAGGATGCATATTCTTATAATGCAAATAAGCATTATTCTGTACATCCTTCTTATATATTTTAGTGAGTACGTTATTGTTCACTTTAAAGACAGTAGCATCCAAAAGGGTAATTTGGGTCAAGCTGTGCTCACATGTACATTTTAAATAAGAATTGATGCTATTGATATACTTAATAAAATTCAATAACAATTCCTCACCCCCTCTCTAAATCAGAAAAACATCATCAATAAAACTCTTAAATGTCACAATATTAACTGAAAACATGCTTTCCAAAATATTTGTTGTCTCCCACCCATGCATGAAAATATTTGCATAACTGGGAGTAAAAGGAGTGTCCTGCTGATTTGTTTGGTCTATAGATCGTAAGTTGATTTTCGTCATTTGATTGCAGAGGGTGAATGGAGGAGTATTTTCAGAGTTGCTTTTAGAGTATTACACGTATCAGGATAGTTAGTGATCTTAAATGCAATGAGTAATTGAGTATATTTTAGATAGCTGGGTAGTTCTAGCCAGTTAAGGGCTTTTGGTGTTGTACAATGATGGGTGTGGTATTATGCACTAATAGCAAATTTAGCAATTTTATTGTTCCAGTTTCTGAATATTTGATGTTTAGAGATTTAAGAGAGTGAGGGTACCATAGAGGAGAGGAGAAGAGGAAGGTAAGGTTGTAGAGGTTGGGATGACAAATATTTCTAGCTCTGTAGAGTAGACCTAATTTTTGATATTTTTATAACATTTTTTTATGTTGTGATCAAATTTGAGTGCCATCTATTATCATTGCTAGCAGCTTAGTTTGTAAGGTTAGCTCAATATTGGTGCTATTGAGGGAACATACTTTGAAGTTGTTTTGTTGTGGGGAAAATAGTAATAGTTTTGTTTTGTTGGGATTAAGCATAAGTTGATAGTTTTATAACCATTTTTTCTGTGTCAGTAAAGGATTTGTGAGTAATTTGCTATAGATGAGTTGGATTGTTTGATGAGCATACAAGTGTTGAATCACTGACATATTGTATATTGAAGTCGTATTGTGTGGATGTATAGTGAGCTGGTAAGTAAGGAGTGAACATTGTGGGACACCTGTATTTTCAGGAAGAAAAGTGGATAGAGTGTCTTGCCTTTTACTGTTTGGTATATGTCTTTGAGGTAGCTCTGAAGCCAGTTTAAGGTGTTTGCTGTAGGGCCTAATGATGACATCTCTGTTAACGTTTTGTGTGTCTAACATTAGTGAAGTCTTTTGATAGATCAAGGAATAATGCAGATATGAATTTGTCACTATCCCTGGCTTTGACTGTTTCCATGAATAATAGTAGATCTGTATTAGTACTATTGGATGGTCAAAAACTATGTTGGGTTGAGGTTAAAAGTTGTTCTTGTGTAAGATATTGTAGAAGTTGCTTATCAACACATTTTCCAGTAATTTTGAAAGGAAGGGTAGTATTACTATTAGCCTGAAGTTTGTGATATCAGTTGAATTACCTCCGTTGTGCAGGAATGATATGTGACTTTTTCCAGAGCTTGGGGACATATGATTCTTGTGTAGACATGTTTATGAGAATGGAAATGAAGTACGCTATACTATTAGCTGCTATTTTTAGAAACTCAATAGGTAAATTATCTGCAGAGGTTGAGCATACTTTTAGCTTGTTTAGCAGATGTTTGATGGTGGTTATAGTCACTATGAACAGTGAATGTAGAAGTAGCTTGGGATTGTTTAGTCGAGTCAAGCTAGGTTGAGTTAAAACCCTTTATAATAGATGTTTTTGCCCAGTTGTATTTGAGAAGGGTTTTTTTTGCTAGCTTCTCCAAGCTTTGTCTCTGCGTCAATTTTCTAGTAGTCTTCGTTAACCAGGGTGCATCATTTACTTTTATTCTCTTGTTAAGTACTTGTACCTACTGGCTGCATGTATTAAAAGCAAGTGCCGACAAAAATCCTAGCTAGTTACTTTGCAAATGCAAGAAAGAAAGAACTACAGTTTTCCATATTTTTCACCATTTTCTCTCATTCTAAGTCTACTTAAACTAAGAATGTTAATCTAGATATCCACCTTTATAAAAATGGGGGAAAGTATTACCTTTTAATTTATATATTATCTGATTGATACATTTACATTCCCCAACAAAAGTTCACATTATGTTAATTTTAACTTTCTTGTTTTCAATTTTAATTATGTTGTTACATTGTAAAGCCTCCTGGACACATTACAACTGAAAAAGAATACTTTCTTACTTTTGGTATCAATAACATATTAAGGTAAAACTCCTTTACCACCTCTGATTACATGTTATGTAGAACTACTTTGCAAAATAACATGCTGTTAACATCAGAAAATGTTTATACAAATATTAGTAAGAGCAAAAAAATACTTAGTCTCTGTCAGTCCTTTCAATGTTCCTCTTAACATTAATGACGTAAAGTGTTTATGCTTCCTAGTTTCTTACCAGTTTAACGCAGTCAGAAAACTTTTGTTCTGATAACTGCTGCTTGCATTTTTAGCCATTTCTGTTTTCGTATTTGGAGAGCTCTAATCACCGTGTTACTTGGTCACTATTTGGAAGTCACCAACATTTTACTTAATTCTGAGCATTTATATCCAACAGTTTGACTTGCATTCCTGTCTCAGTGCAGTATATTAATTCTTTTCAGTTCTTTAGTACCTGCAAATAGCTCATTTTCATATTTCTGTGCAACAGTATGCAATATCTTTTTAGACACAGCTGCGTTCCTTTTCAATAACTTTGTAAAATGTTTTGTAACACAGATTCTCTAGAATTGGCTAACTGCAAATCAGTACATCCACTCAAACATTTGTAGCCACGCTTACTACTTGAAGCTTGAATTTTAATTGCAGGAGTGACCTCGTTGCTGTTTTTATCTCCATTACTGTTGACAGGTAAATTTTCAGAGCCATTACTTTCGCAATACATTCTCACTCTGTTTCTGATTGTCTTTTTATTTGATGCACATGGCCCTTTCCTCAGTTAACTCCTAACTGTGTTCTAATAATTTCATTTCATCTGCACATGCCTACAGCTTTTGATAAGGACAGGGTTGTTTGTCTTAACAGCTTGTCCCATCTTTCATACTATTCTGTGCAACAGTCTACTGTTATTAATTGTCATGCAAATGAAATTCAGTCGTTGGCTTTCTTTAGCTCATTTAACGTATGCATCTATAGATGTCCTTCCTTATCACTGTTGCAGTATTTTTTTTTTTTTTTACTCTTAGTATATTCTGCAGAGAATAGCCTAAAGTCCAACCACTTTCCAGGCATCGTATGTCAAGTGTATGTCCTACGTCCAGGTAGAAGGTACATATTTGATGCACAGAAGCTTAATCCTCATATCTGCTCTGCCATAGTCTGAATGCTACCTCTTAATTTGCTTTGTATGCCATTCACCAAGCTGGTTCATCTACCAAGCCTTATAAAGATAAGTGCTCCATTGGAGTTCCTTTTTTTCTTTTTTCCTCCTTGTAAATTATTTTCATGTCATCCAGGTAAGGAAAATGTGAGTGTGGGAGGTAGAGAAGTGCCTATTTTGTTTGGGTGTCACACACTGCCATACTCTTGTGTGATATTTATCAGGCATTTGAACCTAAGACACACTGAAGCTGTCTATTGTCCCCTTCTGTCTATTTGGAAAACCAATGTCTGAAGCTTTTGACTCGTGGTAGCATGACTAGAGATCCGACATTTAAGGAAAAAAGATAAAAAGCACTTACTGAACCTGCTACTGTCCAGCCTCCACTGGATGACTTCCTTGGGTTGAATGAAGAACCCGAGGATTGTCCTGTGCTGATACCAGTTCCCTCTGTTGCAACCCAGTTGGAGACTGACATGGAGCTGTCTACTCGCACATCCGCCTAGGCTGTGCATACGTCTGATACACATGTAAAGGACCAGCCACGGCTGATTATATCTAAAGGGCCTAGGGGAATTTCCCAAATTTTAGATAGGGAAGAGGTGCCTGTTAGTCTCATCAAATCTAGGCAGGATCTGCACCTTCTAGATTTATTAAAGTCAATTTCCCTTTAAAAAAAAAATCAGAAAAACAGACTTGTGGCTACTGTGGCAAAGAATCCTCACAAAAAGTGGCAGGACTTTACTTTACTATATTTAATGACCTTATGGCCCTGAAACACCCACAAGGGTTGTCTGTCCCTGTTTCTGCTCCCTGGTCTTCCACCCATTCTAGGAGACCTAGGGATTTTGATTCTTCTGATGAAGAGTTAGATTATGGTGAAGAATTCTGAGTATATTCCTCTCAGATCCACTGATTCTTTGTACCCTGACTTACAGTGATTCACATGGTGTAACATTTTAAGTGGGACTGTTCCCAAGATTTCTGAGGTTCAAGAGATATTCTGACCATATCAATATCAAAGAGATGAAGGCTCTACTCTTCTCTCAACAAGCCTTTCCCTCCCTTTGAGTTCTAGGTCCTCTAGAGATGTTTACAGCCAGTACCACAGTCATGTGGTACGTCAACAAGCAAGGCCACAAAATCTTACTTTCTTTGCATGCTGATTCTTTAGGCTTGGGATTTTGCAGTCAGCTGTTACCTGATTCTTCAATCAGTTTACATCCCTTCAGAGCACAGTCTTGTGACAGACTCTTTGAGCAGGTCCAGGACACTTCCTTATAAATGGATACTTCGAAGGGAGGTGTTTCTGGATGATGTACTTCGGTGGGCTACTCCTCAGGCAGATCTTTTTGCCTCCCCTTCGAATAGACAACTTCACAGTTCTCTTCCAGAGTGCTAAGCCCTCTGGCTTAGGGGGTAATTTCCATGTCTTTTTTGGGAAGGAAATGTTTCTGTATGCCTATCCTCCTCTTTCTCTACCTCCCAGGGTCCTGCACAAGATCATGTGGGACACATTCAAAATCTTGTTGTGATCCCCTTTTGGCTCAGACAGTACTGGTTCTATTTCACCTGGTCAGAGGCAGTCATCACACATTACCTCACAGGATGTATCTTCTTAGAAAAGGGATCTCTCATTCACCCTCACCTGTCCACACTTCTACTGACACTTTGGGTGATAGGGTTTTGACTCCTTTCAAGCACCAATTTTCTGAGGACATGCTTTGGATTTTGTAGGAGGCCAGAAAACCCACTACTAGAAATCATGTGTGTTTCAAGCATGACCTAGACCCTTTTTCTGTGGGGGTCCCTACGGTCTTTTCTTATTTGAGTTGGCCAATGCTGGTTTGGCATATTCTGCTGTTAAAGTTAATTTGTCTGCCTCTTGAGTCCACATTTGGCTTCCAGTTTTGAATTTAAACAGTTTCTAAAAGGTGTCCTTCATATCAGGCATCCAAGAAAGCCTATTCCTCCTTCTTATGACCTTAATTTTGTTCTTGAAAAAATGAACATGCCTTTTTTTTATTCCCTGCAGCATTGTACTTGGAAATCTGTATTGTTGGTGGCTCTTGCTTCTGCCAAGAGGGTGTCTGAAATTCAAGCACTCATAGCAGTTCCTGCTTCATTGCTTTTCCACAAGGGCAGGGTGACTATTTATACAAATCCTTTTTTATGCCCAAGATGCTTAATGAATGGTCCTTGAATCAGTCCTTTCATCTTCACTTTTTTTTCTTTATCCATCGACTTCTACTGAGAGAGTACTACACACCCTAGATTTACATAGATACCTCAGATATTACTTGGATAAGACAAAATGCATCAGAAAATCTGAGCAACCTTTTGTTGCCATTAATTCCAGGAAATTGGGTTTGGCAGTGTCTAAGCAAACCACCTCCTCCTAGAATTCTAAGACCATTTCTTTGATAAGCTTTCTTCTTCAGTTCTTGGCCATTCTGCCAGGGCACTGTCCTCCTCTGGTGCTTTTTTTCAAGGGTCTGAATACTGGATCCATCTTGAAAGTTGCTACTTGGTCTTCTGTTCACACTGTTACCAAACATTACAAGTTGGATATCATTTCCAAGCTCCAGGGTGAGTTTTGCCAGAGCCATCCTTCATGGGTTTGTAGAGGGCTGTTCTCTGCCTTCCTCCTCCCATACCTCCCAGTAGCTTTTGTACTCTCTCAAGAGTAAAGAATACTGCAATAGTGATAGAGAAGTGCATAGTACAGTTGTGCAAGATCTTACCATAACAGTAGATGTCCAACTTCTCACTGATGGAATATTCTGTCCCTCTCTTCTTCCCCCTATTATTTTCTGTTGCTTAACTTCTGGCTGAAGGGTCCCTGTTCTGTTCTTATCTCCTTTTTATTCCCTTCCTGAATGTGCATGTTGCTTTCTCTGGGGTTGCTCTGGTTCTCTTGGGGCACTTCAGTTCTGAGGATTAGGCATCCATGCGTTACATATGTATCTTCTGCCTTGCATGTAGGACATATGTCTGATATACAGTGCCTGGAGAATGGCTGTGGTATACCGGCCAGACGTTAGGCTATTCTTGGCAGGATATCCCAAGAGTAAAGAGCAACAGTGAAAAGTACATTAGTCTAGTGTTATGGTAAGATCTTGCACAACTACACTTTTCTTTAGTACCTTATGTCCTTGTAAAGATGAAGTAAATTGTTTCTGGTCTTGCACTTATTCCTTACAGTATTTCCTGAATTCAAAACTTCAGAATTCCAAACCTGGGCTATAAATCCTGGTCAGCCAAATCCACAAAACCAAAACTAGAGTACTCAGGAATCACAAGGCGTATTTAAACGAATAAAAAGCTTTAATGCTGCTGCTGCTGCTAGTGTAATCACACTTTCATGTACAAGTACGCTTCCTCAGGCAATAACAACCATTAGAAAACCTCATAGGAAGGTACTAGGCTATCGGCCCAAGGGCCTAAGTAAGCCTAGCCAACAAGGTTCCCTAGCTTACGCCACCCAAGAAAGTTAATTTCCTGTGCCCCTGTCGAGCAGAGCCACAGATGTGATCCCTGGGGTGTATTTCCTATTTCCCATCCACTCATCAAGATTTTTCTTGAAGAGTGCTAATGAGGAACTTTGCTTGACATAGATGGGTAGCCTGTTCCAGAGTATAGGAAGTCTCTGGGACAGGAATCTATTCCTCCAGCATGTCCTGTTTATTGTGGTGACAAGGTTTAGGTCCCTAGAGTGTGTAGCTCAGAGGGACTGGGATTTCTTAAGATGTAGCATTTCCAACATCTCCGGGTTTGACATAGCTTTATATGTTTATATGGCAGAGATCTCCTCGGAGTAGGCGATCTGTACAGAGTAAAGCTGGAGTTTTTTGAGACAGTCAGTGTAGGGCATCTGTTTGAGGCCAGTAATCCTCTTTGTGAGGTACTTCTGTGGCCTTTCCAGCTGCTGCAGATGTCTTGTGAGGTACATTCCAAAAGAGGCATTGTACTCTATAATGGGTCTAATGAGTGCCGTGTAGAGGGAAACAATGACCTCTTTTTTCTTGGATGATAACCCTTTTGTGATAAGATGTGCCACATAGAAGGATTTCCTGACTACTGTGGCAATGTGATTATCAAAGGAGAGACTACTGTCCACCTGGGTCCTAAGGTCTCTTATCACACATTTGGCATTAAGTAGACTGTCGTTTATGTGGTAGTTCATGGGTACAGAGTTTCTACCAAAGGGGATGACTATGCACTTTTTGGCATTGAGCTTGAGGCCATGCCTCTGACACCAGTTATCTGTCTCAGTGAGGCCCTTCTGTAGGATGTCCACATCATTTGGTGACTCGACTATGGCTCTTAGTTTTGTTAGCCAGTGGCTTTCTGTGTTAGCCTATACTTCAGAGAAGTAGATACCAAATAGGGGAGGTCCCAGGACTGAACCCTGTGGTACTCCACTTGTCACTGGTTTGAAGTCAGATTTAGAGTCTGCAACTTTTACAGTGTGGGTTCTATCAGTGAGCCAGTTGGCAACCTATCTTGTGACGTAGGGATTTATACGTAGTTTAGTGAGTTTAGCTATAATTACAGAATGGGGGATGGTGTCAAAAGCCTTGGCGAGGTCAAGATAGGCTGTGTGAACCACCTTACCCTCGTCTACAGCTTTGATGACTGCCTCAAAGAAGTCGATCAAGTTCAGAAGGCATTATCTGCCTTTCACAAACCCGAACTCGGTGAAGACCAGAGTTTGGAGGTTACCAATGTCTTTGTTTATGAGTTCCATAATGATACGTTCCATGGCCTTACAGACCAGGCTCATCAGGCTAATAGGGTGATAGTTCCCAGGATCAGTGGTGCCTCCCTCTTTGTGGAGTGGGATAACTGTTGCTGTGTGCCATTTAGTGGGCACAAAGCCTGACGTGAGACTATGAGTGAACATGGTGCTTAGGTGGGGAGCCAGTTCGATCTGAAGTTCGTGTAAAATGCAGCCTGGGATGTTGTTCAGTCCCATGGATGCTGTGTTTATGGTTTTAGAGAGTGCAGCTTTTACCTGCATAGATGTGATTACAGGGACTCTGCATTCTTCCTTTATAGATATGGGCCCTTTAGGGGGTGAGAGGGGGGTAAAGTTAGCACTGAACCTATCTGCCAGGATGTTGGCAATATCAGTTGGTTCTGTAATATTCGTGTCATTGTGCTGTTACTCAGAGCAGATCTGGGTGTTGCCATTGAGATTCTTGACATAGCTATAAAATGCTTTGTGGTTGCCCTTAGAATCAGTGGTGATTTTGTTTTCATAGCTAGCTTTGGAGGGATCTCAGCTTCTTACTGAGGCTGACCAGACAGACTCTTTTGCAACAGTTTCTTCCTTCTGTTGTAGAGTTTGTTTATGGCAGGGGACCACCAGATTGGCTTCCATTTTTTGAGGATAGTGTCTTGGTTCTGTTTGGGATAGCATGACCCATACACTCTTGTAAGTGCTTATAGAGTGCATTTATGTAGGATTCAGCAGTAGTAACTGTATTGTCCATCTGCATGGGTGTCATGAAGTTTGCCACTTCTGTCTTAAGAAGCATGAAGTTGGCTTTGGAGAAATTTTTTATCGTGGTTTCCATAATGGTAGGTGGGGGCGGGATGCAGATATCTAGGGTGATTTGCTTATGGTCGGATCTGACCAATGAGGAGTTGATTTCAGGTTTTGAACACCGGTCACTCATGTTGGTAATGACTAGATGTAGAATATTGTTGCCCTTGATGGGGGCGTGGATAAGTTGATCCAGGGCATTGAAATTTATGAATTCCAGAAAGTGTTGGTCGAAGGAGTTTGTACATGAGTAGTTTTCCCAGTTAATGGTGGGGTAGTTGAAATCGCCCGTTATTAGGGTGTTTGGTTGAACCCTAATATTTGCCAATATTATCAAGAAAAGAGGAGTGGGAATCCTGGGGCATGGTTGGGGATCTGTAGCAAATTACAATTTGGACTGCAGTTTTGCCCAGAGTTAGTTGCACTTGGATAACCTCAAATGCATTATGCTGTGCAACTAGCCTGGAGTTGTGGATATCCTTAATGAATATGGACACACCTCTGCCTTTAGTGTTCTGGTCCGGGTTAGATGGCCGAAAAGTGTGGTATGAGTTATAGCCTGGTAATGCAGGGGTGCTCTCTAGAGCCTTGAACTAGGTCTCAGTCACTGCACAGATATTGATGTTCTCCATTTTAAGGAGTGCCTCGAGTGAGTGCATTTTGAGATTTAGACTTCTAGCATCGAGTACCCTCAGTTTTTGCTTGTCTCTTCCTGTTATGGTGGTGAATTTGTTATTTGAACCTTGCCTAAAAAAGGCACTATAGGGGTGGCAAGAGCCTTAGCCAGTATCCGGAATCCAAGGGGTGACAGGTGCAGGCCATCTCTGGCAAAGCATTGTGGTCTGTCGAACATGTCATCCCAGGCAGACAGATACTGGATCCCCTTAGAATGACACCAGAAGCTTAGCCAATTACTGAAGTCAATCATTTTGTCCTTGTACTGCGGTATCATTCTGGGCTATGGCAGGATGCTACTCGGGGCTAGGATCATACCTGCCTGGGCTACAAGATCGGAGAGCTCTTCCATGTCTCTTTTCTTGTAGTCCAGGGAGGTACGTCTCCAGCCATTCACACCAACATGGACAATGACAGAGTCATATTTGTACTTGTGGAGAGACCTGAGTTTGTGGGTTATGTGGCGAATCCTGGCACCCGACAGGCAGCTGACAGTACCCTCCTTGTTTAGCCTGGTGAGTGGGACATCAGTGTGCCTGACTATAGAGTCACCTATGACTAGTGTGTTGGGTACATTGGTTTGCCTTATGGGCTGTGGTTTATTGACACAGAGTCTGTGGGCTATGTTTCATTTGGGTTGTGTTGGGGGGTGGTGGTTGCTTGCATTTCTGCTTTGGAGGTCTCTGTTGCTTGAGCAGATTATTATTGAGAGCTTCTGCAAATATTTTTGTGTTTCTATGGATGGATTTTGGTGGTGTAGGTTTAGTGGGACTATGTGATGTGTGGTGTGGTGCAAGTGTTTACCTTCTCCTCTTGACTGTCAAGTTCAGTCTTGGTTGGAGAGAGCTTTACCTCCAGTTTGGCTAGATAAGTGCATCTCTCACAAGTTGTCATTATCTCAAAGTTTTAAGTAATAGAGTACCTTAAGAGATATATATATATATATATATATATATATATATATATATATATATATATATATATATTCCATACTTTTTTTTTTATTATTTATGAAGGAATAAAAGTACTTTTTAAGTATATACATTTTAAATATATGTGTTTAACAACTAATTGTTTTTAATCATGTGTTTTCTAATCATGTGATACACCATTCTGTATATAAGCAATGAGGTTTTCTAATGGTTGTTGTTGCCTGAGGAAGCATACTTGTACGTGAAAATGCGATTACACTAGCAGCAGCATTAAAGCTTTTTATTTGTTTAAGTAGGCCTTGTGATTCCTGAGTACTCTATTTCCTGAATTCCTGTTTATTTCTGCTATTTTTGTCTTTCTGCTCCTCAAGGTAAATGCTTTTACGATTTATTATCTAGCACCATGCTGGACTGTATTTGAGTAATACACATGTAGTAAAGAAAAAATTGAGTTTATGGATCCAAACCTTTCTGATGTTAATCATATTAATCACTGCTGCAATAAGCTAAGCTATATGGATTATATTCTGCCAAGGATATAACAGCCAGCCAACTTCCAATGCATCAGGGCACCTTCTTCATACCCAAATCATTAGATAGCTATAGCTGAACTGTCAAAAAATCTAAATTTGGTCACCAAACCTTCAGTCTTTTCCTGCCCCTAAAGAAAGCTGTCCTATGTGGACTTTCAAAGTGTGATGGTCGGCTTGTGCTGTTCCATTACTGGGCAGTTAAGTTCTCTTTGATGAAAAACCTCCACTCTTAATCATTTAAATTTGCTTTATTGCTTAAGAAAGTTGTTTATAATCTAGGAGTTTGTGTTTATTGGACTATCACAAGACTTAACTGTACTTTAAAACATTAGTGCACTTTTTTATTTCAGTTTAAAAGCTCTTAAAAATGTTTTATAACCGTTTTTTTTTCTTGGGGGAAAAAATGTTTATTTTACTTCTTGGGGCTGGCAAAGTGTATTTTTACTGGGAAAAGTGACTTTTAGGGACTTTGAACTTTTACCAGTTTGTGCTGCTTGGTTTCCCTGAGAAAGAGGTACCATTTTTTATTCGACCATGAAAGAAACTACCTGTACCACAGTTGGCCTTCTTTCAACCACAAAAAAAAAGTTAAGCCAACAGCCTTAGCCACCACAAGAGGCTAGGAATTTTTATGCAGCCACAAGAGGGTGACATTGCTGTGGCTAAAGCTGGTTACTCAGACCACTCATCTTTACCCTGGATTCCTCTGATGTATCACCTAGAGCCACTATGGACTGTGGGTTAGCCCCATCCTCTGTGGCTGTTGAGGTCCCTTCAGTAGGCAAGGGACAGAGCCAGTCTTGTTGGTCCGAGAAAGGGCAGGGAAGTCTCAGAATGTTGTGCCAATCCCTGGGAAAGCTGCTGCTACCATTAACTAGCTAAACTTGTATTAGATCTTGCTCAAATTTCCTTGGACAGCAGTAGTTTATTAGGTCTGTCTCAGGCTATTGATTCTTCTTACAAGGTTGTAAATTAAAAAAGGATTCTCTTTTCTTGAAAAATTCAGGATTCTGAATCTGGACCGGAAGATGCAGGAATAGATGTGGGACTTTCTGCTCAGATTTTTTATTCATACTCGCAGGGTAGCATGACATTTTATCATCCCTGTGAAGGGAGTCTGTTTTTCAGACTATTTCCAGAATGTGCCAATGTTTTCAGTGGAAGAACACTGAGGTTTCTTAGTCCTTCAGAAAATACCATGAGCTGTAACAAATGGAATTTCCAGGACTTTCTCCCATCCCTCCCATGTTGTCTGGATTGGAGGATGCGTGTGTCACTGCCTGTAATTTCCCTGATAGTCTGCTTGCTGTCCCTAAAAAAGTAGATAGATTATATAAGGTTCCTCAGTCTTTCAAGTTTTTATACACTTATCCCAAACCTGACCCAGCAGCTATACCTTTAATTAATCCTACTGCTGCTAAACATTTAGTTAATTCCAATCCTTCCCTTTTTGACTAAGATAGTAAATAATTGATAAGTATGGGGAAAATGTATGCTTCTGCAACTTTGATTTTTCAGAATTTTGAATTATCACGCTCCTTGTAAAAGTATGATGATGCTTATTGCCACATCCCTGTTCATCCAGATTTCAGGCATTTCGTAAGGTTTTGTGTGTGTGGATCACATTATCAGTACTCTGTCTTACCCTTTGGACTATCCAGTGCACCAAGAGTATTCACAAAGTGTCTTTCTCTGTTTATAGCTCATTTCAGGCTATAGGGTTTCTACATTTTCCGTATTTAGATGACTTGCTTACCTTTGCAGTCTTTTTCAAAGGTCAGGAGTCTCTCTCATGGGTAAGAGATATCTTACACAAGCTGGAATTCCAAGAAAACATTCAAAAATCTTTTTTGACTACATCACACAGGATTTTGTTGCTGGAGTGTCTCCTGGAAACCTCAGTTTCAAGTTTTTCTTCCACAGGAAAAGATAGATCTATATCTAGATCTATTGTAAGGATTTTCCACTCAGACTTCTATTTCCACAAGGGATTTTGGGTCTTGTGGCATCTTTGATTCTCATGATATCCCTGGCAAGACTCTACATGAGAAGGATACAGTAGTAGCTGAAGTCTCTTTGGTCTCAGTGCCAAAATCATTATCTTTTCAAATTCCAGTTCTGGGATTTGTCAGAAGAAAAATCACTTTGGTGAAGACAGGAATGTATCTTTAAATCCATATGTCTCACTCCAAAGAGGTCATTCATCACAGATGCGTAGGACTTCACTTGGGGAACAGTGTCAGGAGGGAAAAAAGTGCCAGGTATCTGAGACGACAAGAATAGACACAAGCACATAATATATAAAAGAAATGCTTGCTGTAATAAAGTTACTTAATCCTCTGAATTATTATTCTTCCCCTGGACCTCTTCAAGTGGTTACAGACAATACCACAGCCATGTGTTACCTCAACAAGCAAGGGGGAAACAGGCTTCCCCCATGCTGCTATGGCATATAGCTTTACAACACAATCTCCCTCTACAGGCACCCTACATCCCATCAGAGTAAAACTGTGTGGCAGATGAGCTGAGCAAAACAGAGGCAGTCCTTCATAAGTGGAAGCTAGATCAGGGGTTTTCCAAGATTTGATACATCTGTGGGGAGTTCCTCAAGTATAGACCTCTTTGCCTCCTCTCTGAACAATCAGTTGACAAAATTCTGCTGCAGAACTGCATGCAAGGAGGCCTGGAGGACAAATGCCTTTTCCTTTCCTTTGTACAGGACTGTTCCTGTATGATTTTCCACCCTTTCCATTGATGACCAGGGTACTTCTGAAGATTCAGAAGGAATCCCCCAAGATCATTGTGGTGACTCCCTTCTGGCCCCGGCAGCTGGTTCTTCCTTTTTTTAGAAGTTGCCAGGGCAAGTACTACAAGCACCCTCACAGAATGTATCTACTCACACAAGAACAGGGGTGTGTTTGATACAGTCAAAAAGGCACTCCTGCGCGAAAGGCAAATGCACAGCTCATAAGAACATAGTAGAATCCCAAAAAAGAAGAAAGAGCCAGCATACTGTGTATCAATTCACTTTATTTCCTTAAAAACAGACCGGTTTCGGACGGAAAAATTCCACAGCCTTCTTCAGTGCAAAAGGAAAAAGAAATGGTATTCAATTAAACAATAAATATATTCAACTCAAAGCTTATTGGTCCATCCTAGAATTGTTCATTCAAACCAGGTGGGAACAACCCACCCAGTTTCACAATCCACTTTTTCTCTTTATTATTTAAAATGGAGTGCCATCCAATTTTATTGGATCTGTTGCCCTTTACAATATCAATGATTAAAAATGAGAACCTAGCAGTAGGATGTATAAGTTGGTGTTTATAAAGTGCATTGGAAGACTTTTTGTTTTTTTATATTACTGATATGTTCATATGTATACGTGCTCTCAGACCCCGAGGGGTTATGCCTTTGGCAATGTATGCCTTGAACAATTTGGAATGCCAGATGTTAGATCTAAGAATGCGAAGCTGATTGAATAAACCTTCAAAAGCTGAAATACAAGCAGATTCAGAATTGGGTACATCATCATTAATATTGATAGTTTGGGAGGAAGATCCAAGGCCAAATGCCCGAAGGTCTTCCCTGTCAGCTGATAATCCTGTTACCAAGCTTGTAAGATCCATAATTGGATATGTATTTATTCAAATATCTATCCGTTGGATCAAACCCTGAATAAATTACTGACAATAATAGCCACAACAACTACGTCAGTAAAAGAATATCATGTGATGTATAATATTGGTAGGAGGGACAATAACAGCCCAAAATTGAAAATTCAAAGGAAAATAAATATATTATTCCAAACCAAGCTGCGTCCCTGCCTACTGAAGCCACCTTTGGCCTCTCTTGGGTACACTCAATAGTAAAAGTACAATTATTGTATACTAAACACTTGAGAGTGAAACACCAGATTGCGCAGCACAAGTCACTCATGGAAAAGACACAGCAGCAATACCAGATCGTTCCAAAATCATATTATAAAAATGTGGCCAAAAGGTGAATGAATCAAAATATCCTATTGTTTAGCCTATATGGCTTAGAAGTATATGAATCTAAGCTCAGATGTCAATATTATGCACATAATATATAGAAAGTAATCTAGAATTTGTTCCAACTGTTTTCAACTACAGTTGTTTCAATGGTGTCTTTGATACATAATGTTTTCAACTTAAGTGGTGTCAATGTTTGTTTTTCATTTATATAAATGTAAGATTGTTTATGTCATATGTGATAATTTAATAAAGATTTTTTTTGTTAAAAAGGTTTTCTAGTTGGTGCAAACAACATAACCAGCACCCATTCAAGGCTAGTGTTTCTCTTATTTTACAGTATTTGTGTAAGTTACTGTCCTATGGTCATTCTTGCTCCTCTATCAAGGTGCATTTCTCAGCCATTTCAATATGTCTGCCCTTGGATCCCCCTCTTTCGATGTATTATCATGTCAGAGTGTTTTTGAAAGAGGTTTTGCATAACAGACCTCCAAAATAAATGGTGGCTCCTCCTTGGGAATCTTAATTTTGTGTTAAATTTGAACCTGCTCATCAGGCTGACGTGGTTCTTAGTGTAAACATAGTTTTACTGATTGTTCTGAGCTTTGCAAGAAGAATATCTGAGTTGCAAGCTCTTATGGGAAGTCAACATTATCACATTTTCCACAGAGACAGGGTTTCACTGAGGACTAATCCTTCTTTTATGCCTAAAGTGGTGTCCACGTTTAATTTAAGCTATACTGTCAATCTCTCAGTTTTGTTTCATGAATCCAAAAATGAGGGAGAAAGGATACTCCATACTTTGCTTGTCCACAGCCAACTCGGGTAGTATTTTGACAGAACAAAGTCTTTCAGACCTTTGCATCAGTTGTCCATTTCTCATGAAAGTAAGAATGGGTAACCTGTGTCAAAAGATACTTTTTCCAAATGGTTGTCTCATGCTATTATCATTTCTTATTCTCACCACAACAAATAGTGGATGAAGTAAGCTAGTTCATACACACACCTGCAGACTTTAATACATTACTAGTTTACTTCATCCACTATTTTTGTGATTTTTCTACTGGTTTTCATTGAATAAAGATGTTTTTGGATCTGTAGACACGAAAACTGTCATGACACTTTTTTAACTGCAAAGCACTGACATTTTTTCTGAGCTGTAAATAAAATATTTTTTCTGAAATTATTTTTTTTCTAAATATTTTTTTCTGAGCTATAAATAACTTTTATACATGCATACATACTAGGTATGATTAGACAAATATATATTTACAGTGTTCTAGTTAGCTAATGTTTATGGTTAGGTAGCTGTGTGTTTTTTTCTTGTATCAATCTAGCTAACTCTTTTTACTTATCTACCTATTTATATGATTTTAGTTTTAGTTACAGACCTGATGAAGGCTTTATTGCATTAGTTGGCCGAAAGTGATTTTAGGTAGTGTTTTCCTTAGCTAGGATTTAGTTTGACCTAATCAGTAGTGGGGTGTGGGGATTGGTACTTGTTGTTCTAAAATGCTGTTTTTACGGCCCTGTTTATTTTGTTTGCCTTAAATAGGCTGGTTTAAAATTAAACAATACATGTATTTTCCACACCTACTTCTAAGTATATAAAAGATGATATGTTTAACATTGTAAAATATTTCTGATGTTTGTTACTGAGGATCGCTTGTCTGTGATGAATAAAGGCTTGTTGCTTAGGAGCACTAGCTAGTTTTCATGATTTGGGGGAATTATTGTGACTGAGCTCATCAGTGAAGTTTCAAGACCACTAGTTTCTCTGCTTTTTTTTCTTTATTTATTTCCTCAACACTTGTGGTGCTGAGGTTGGAACTAGACAGATTAATATGCTTGTTCATTTTTTATATTCCCCTGAGGTAAAGAAAGCAAGCATGTCCTGTGGCATGCATTATAGCAATAACCCACGCCTGGGTGTGGGTAATGCGGGATTTACCCACTTCGCCCTCGGGACCAAGCAAAGACAACCATGGGTAAATCCTGCATTACCCACACCTAGAAGTGGGTTATTGCTATTATACTATGACATTATTTAAGAAAAGAAATAATTACTTTTCTTAAATAATGGCATTGTATAATGCCTCTTTGCTGCCCTTCCGCAGCTGTCTGGTATCTGCGGCAGTTCTGATGTACTCCGCATGCCTACGCAGTACATCAGCGCTGTGGCCAAAAGCAACGGAGAAAGCAAGATCTCCGTTGCTTTTTACTGTTTCGCTATGTTAAATGGGTTTAACATAGCGAGATAGCTTTAAAATAAGCAACAGAGATGTCCGTTGCTTATTTTAAAGCTGTCTCGCTATGGTAAACCCATTTAACATAGCGAAACAGTAAAAAGCAATGGAGATCTTGCTTACTCCGTTGCTTTTTTTTTTTTAACCTGTCTCGCTATGTTAAATGGGTTTAACATAGCGAGACAGCTTTAAAATAAGCAATGGAGATCTCCGTTGCTTATTTTAAAGCTGTCTCGCTATGTTAAACCCATTTAACATAGCGAGACAGGTTTAAAAAAAAGCAACGGAGAAAGCAAGATCTCCGTTGCTTTTTACACACTGTGTCGCTATGTTAAAGGAGTTTAACATAGCGAGGCAGCTTTAAAAAAAGCAACGGAGATCTCCGTTGCTTTTTTTAAACCTGTGTCGCTATGTTAAACTCTTTTAACATAGCAAGACAGTGTTTTAAAAGAGACTTATACTAATGGAAAAAGTCCGGGCGACCGGACCTTTTTCCATTAGTATAAGTCGATTTACAACGTGCACGCTGGCCAATCAGCGTGCATGTTTTGGAATATTAATGGGGGGGTCATGGTATAATAGCATTTAAATTCACTGATGGATAGTTGGTAAGTGGGGAACAATGCCATATTTCTGTCCCTAAAAAGTAGTACCATATGCACTTACCCCAGTTTAGGTAGACCATAAACATGCCCAAAAGCATTGCTATACTACCTTGATGTTCTGGTCTACCTTCATAGTTCAGAGCTAGAATGACCTAATTGTCCCAAAGAATTCAGTTTGAGTAGAATCTATACAGGCTAGTAGTATAAAATGCAACATGCTGAACTACAAAGGAAAATCATCATCTTATTACATGGATGGCTACACAAGTAGAAAGGAGACCAGAAGCTGAAAGTAAGTGGAGAGTGGTCCTTTCCTATTTTCTGTAAGAGGTGTCTAGTGAATACACGTGCTGGCAGAGGACCGTTGCCACTGCCAATGGAAAGCCTGATATGTCAGGCATGCTGTCTGCAATGAACACATTGATGTTTCTGCTACCATCAGTGTTTCCTGCAATTACCGAAACCACTACACTGATATTACAGGTCAAATGTCAAGTAACTGTAACTGCAATAATAAGGACAGGGTGGAGTATCAAAAAATGGACAAAAATGAAATGAAATACTGCTTAGAACTGTAAGTAACAAATGCAGAGAGGAATCAGAAGCAACAACGGACAGAAAAATGGTGACTACATAAAAATATCAGAAAATCAGTTTAAATCCTGTTTAGTACATCAGAAAATCAGTTTAAACCCTGTTTAGCACCAGATCCATATACTAGAATGGCAAAGGAGCATATAATTTATAATTTAGTTTATGAAACATTATGTGGACATGTGTTCAGTCCATTGAGTCCTGTTAGGTCTCTCTCAAAAAAATACATAGCTCCCCTTGAGGCTGTGCAGCCTTTGAGGGTGCTGAATTAAGTTCGGAGTGAAGGGCACAAAGCTCTTTGCATGGTAGGCATGGGAGATTTGCCTAGATATTCCATAAATAGGCATTGTGGCACTAACCAGTCAACAAAAACAGGTGACTGTAATTAGCAGGCGAGCAGACCTAGGTTGAGTGTAACAGCTTCATTCATAATGTTTTGCTGTATTCAGTAAACTAGCGTCTTAGCCCACTCCCCTTGAAGGGTGTGGAATTCAAAATAGTGTTGTGTACACCTGAGAAATGCAGTTTACTCACAACCTATACACATTTTAGTTTGAAAAGGCACTGCCTTTGTGACTTCATTTTTGCATTTCTTTCTTTCTTTCTTTCTTTTTATTTGTTTCACCTTACATTTTTTTTAATCTGCATTAAATAAGTTGTTGCTATATTGCCCTGAAATGTTTTTTGTTTCAGGTCTTTGAGCAAAAGATTGCAGAACTGACCCAAATTCTTTCTGGCATGGATGAGGTGGATACTACTGGACAACTTAATGACCTTGAATGCTACTACACTACTGTACAGGAGCTTCAGTATGCACGGGCTATATTACAGGTAAAAAAATGAACTTTTGCTGTAGATGTATAGCTGTTGACAGTTAAAACACTTTGTCAGCTGTTTGCACCCAGTGTTTCCCTATACCTGTTACAAAAAATTGTGAAAGACAAAAATGTTTCTTTATCCCTAACACACTGAAAGAGAAGCTTTAGTTTCTGTAGTCTTCTGTGAAAGATGTAACATCATAAAAATTAGAGTAGTTGTAACCTGCCATAAAAGCATAATTGAATAAGCAAAGCTTGCAGCAGTTTTCTGGATTTTTTCCTCATTCAGACTTTGTAAAACAAAATTTTCACTGAGATTTTGGTTTAAGAAATGGAATTGGAATTCTCCTCTTCTTAGATTATGAGCACAGGGTGAATTTGGTGATATGATTATACCATCAGTTTTAGCTGCAGTTTAGCTTAGATGTCCTATTTATAACCTTTATATTAGTTTTTGTTCAATATATGTTTGTGTGTGTATATTTTGAACCCTTAAACAGTATAAACATGAAACACAAAATGTTGATACTAAAATGCATGTTTTGAAGATATTAAAAATTCAGATAGCTGACCATTTTAAACAGAATGTTTAAATGCAAAGCTGTCAATAGATAGCTTAAGTTTAAACATGTTTATTAAACTATTTCAGAAATATAAGTAGTTAGTTAAAAGAATTAAAAAATAACGGTCTTAAAATCAAATGATCCCCACACTGTAGTACAGTTAATTACAGGACTATCTGGGACTGTATAGCTGTAAAACATCACATATTAGTAACAAGTCACTAAGGAGATTTTTCTAGCAAAAGCAGATGATCCTGTTTGCCAAACTTTGTGTGAACTCAGAGTCTGAATAAATTGGGAGGATGGAGGTGGAGCATAGCTTCATACATAAGAATATTTGCAGAGGAGACTGATTCCCACAGAAGTGTTATTGAGTAATCCATTGCATTTTTTATTAAAGTAATAGTGATCTTTTGACAGGCTATATTGCTGATTTAGAAGTGTAGATTCACAGTTTTTCTAAATTGAGCTTAATTAAGCATTTCATTCTCAGGTGTTCAGTGCTTATTTTTCAAGCTCCTGTGCATTGAGTTCTTTAATATTAAAAACCACGCATGTTCTACATAAACGTGTGTGGGGTTGTATGTACCTGTGTTGTGTGTATGTATATGTATATAGATATATATATATATATATATATATATATATATATATATATATATATATATACATAATGTCTGTGTGAGCTTGCATGTAATATAAAATTAACTTTCACTACATCTCCAACCCACTGCATCAACTACAAATGGTCAAAACTCATTAAATTGAAAAAAAAAATCCAAGATTGCAAAACAGTGGGAAAAGGCAAAATCACACTCCCCAGTGTGTATCAATCCCGCTAAGCAAATGGCGTCATCCTGTGATGAACTGGCATTTCGATAAAATACTTCTTTTTGAAACATTTGATGTAATGAACATACAATGAAATACATTAAACCAATATATACATACATATGTGTGTGTGTACTCACAATTATCTAAATCTTAATCTTGTAGTCTAAATATCAACAGAAAAATATCGAAGCACTAAATATTGACAATACCAAATTGCATCCAAAATCTGTGTTTTTGCAGCGGGGAAGTCCTCTCTGCACATCTGCACACCTTGCTAATAATGTATACCAACTCTGAGGTTGCTCAGCTGTGGAAAAAGGGTATATAGCCTTCCATGGTAGAAGTTCAGTTTTGTCAATATTTAGTGTTTAGATATTTTTAGCTGTGATATTTAGGAGGTTAGATATTTTTTTCATATTTACTTGTCGAAGGGTGTACACATTTTGCTGTAATGCAGGACTCTCCTTGATCCTTTATTGAAATTTTTCGTCACAGTTCTGCATTTATTTTGTGAAATTCCACATTTGAGGACAGCATTGCAGCTATACCAGTGTTAGTCCTAATGTAACATGTCTGTCTGTACAAGTATTATGTGCCACCAGAGCTTGGCAGTTTTTCCTCGGCCAGTCGCACAATTCAGGTATCCATCTTCCTGTTATGCCCTGTTCTCCTATATACCTAAGGTCTGAACCACAATAAGTGTCTTTGACTACCAGATTACCAGCAAACACTTGTTTCAGCCTTGCCTGTATTTTCTTCAGGAAGAGAACAGCACTGACAGTACCATAAGTGCCAGAACATCAACTTGGCTACTCAGAGGTGAAGAAAGGAGAAATTGTTGGCCTACAGACTAAGGAAGTAGCCATTATGAGCTCCTTAGATTAAGACTATTGGGAAAGCTGTGTTTGAAGCCTCAGGAATAAATCCAATATCCCAGTCTAGTCAGAGAAGACCAAAAGTCACACATTAAGGTGTGTATAGTTAGAGAGTTTTGTCTGCAACCCTATCCAGATGGTACTCACTCACTTCTTCCACATTTGCACTTTTTTGTTTTTGCTATATAATGATTGTGTGCCAATTGCCAGTTCCACAGCACCTCATGCCTATTAGTTATATGATTGCCATTATATTATGACACACACCGACTTCACTGATGCAGGTAATAAGGGGATATTGCACTTCCTCAGCCACTGGCGCCACTGTTGTACATCTTAGAGTTCTTACCCCACCTAGCTCCTATTTGGATCAGTTTGAAAAATATAAATAAATAAATTAGCCGTCCTGATCCTGAGAAGCAGTACTTGATTTGCTTGATTATAGATTGGCAAAAATCTGTACCGTAGTCTCACATTTTTGGAACAGCCCCAGATCTCTCATCTGTCCCTATTTTGGAGAACTGTTCCTATTTTTAGGCCTGATATACCCTTACACTGAAAGTCCCTATTTTTGGAAGTATATCCCTATTTTCAGGCATAATTTATCTCTTCACACCATTTTCTGAAGCCCCCCATCACATGTGATTTTTGAAGCTGTATAGTATGTAGAATGCCACACTACATGACCAGCATACTAGTAGCAACACTAATTTAAAGAAGGCACACACGTACTATACATCTCACTTTTTCTCAAACCAAAAATAGATGATGTTGTGTGGTAGAATTTTGCATATATGGTTCGTTAAAGTCAATTTATACTGTCTCTGATAATATGGTTATATTTTGCATCACTGTTGTCACTCTTTTTTACGCGCGTTTCTGAGTAGCATCTCACATTCTTTCTGGAAGTGGGAAGAGCTACATGCTGTTTGATATTCAAATGTTATGCTAATTAGATGTCCTGATTTTAGCTGGATGTTCCTACCATGGGCCTTTGTTCTTATTTTTAATGTCTGTAGATGTATTTATTTATTCGTTTAATTGTTCTCAGCAGAACATATGCAGGCACAGCTTGAATGAAGAAATTCACAAAAAAAATACAAATTCAGAAACAAAGAGTCATAGAGTAATCACAGTAGATAGATAATACCATAGAAATTGAAGTAATATGTAAATATTATTAAAAGAGTGGAAAAACAAATGTGAATTCATTTTACTGGTACATATGAGAGGAAACCTGCAGGTGAGAACAGAGAATCAAAGTAGAAATGATGCAGGTGAGGAGGGATTTATATTATGTGTCCTGTGGAAAAGCACTGTACCATACAGGTTGAAAGGTATGGACAGCCCCCAAACCCATTTCATGTGGCAGGTCTTGGAAGGGGAGGGTCTATTGGCCTGTTGTGGTCCAGGGTTCACACATCACGGTCCAGACATCAAACAGCTGTTTGCCTCATATGAGATTCCATCAAAGGTGTGGAATCACACTGTCAAGAAGTACAGTTTGCAGCAGGGTCTGGTGCTGGCTTCTGTTCAGGATGCTCCAGTTCCCTGGTCCCTATCACGTGGTGCATGTCAAGCACAGCTCCACATTTGAGCTGCACCCCCCCATGATTAGTTGGTATCGTAGAACTGCCTTATACTCTGCTATGAGCATAAAGTCAGAAGACCCAGGGACTGTTAACTCTGAGGTGGACAAGTATAATGACTCCACAATGCCCTCTACTTTTCCTGTTAATGACCTCCACATTTTCCTCAAGATTATGACAAACCTCTTAGAGTAACTTCAAGCCCCTATTCCCTCCCCCTCAGAAATACCTAGCAGAGTTGTTTGCCTAGGTTTTACCCTCTCTGGAACCAATCATCAGGAAAACTATTTGAGTGTTCTGGAGAAACACTTTTTTTTCCCCCTTCAGGGCACCAGGAAGGCAGTCACCCTTTATAAGCCTCTGTCTGAGTGGGAAAACAGTTTTTCAAGTATCCATTGCATGACGTTTATTATGTGCACATTTTCTTCAAACCATGATATTTTGCCATTTCACTGCTGAACCAGGAGTCCAAAACTTTAGATAAGTGTGGCAAAAAGTTTACTGTTTTCTCATGTTTGGTCATAAGGCCTTCATTTGTTTCAGTCTCCCTTGATGAAGAGAGTTTTTGAAAGCTTAATGATCTCCCAGAGCCTTGGCTTAAAGAACATAGAGGTTCACTTAATCATGTATTCAGCCATAATATGATTGCAAGGATGCTTTGCTTGCGGCTATCGACTGTGGTTTATGCCTTACCAAGATAGTGCAGCCAAACTGAAATTGTCTTCCCTTAATTAGGAGCTTGGTAGCAAGATCCCTGGATGTCCTTTTCTTGGAGTAGAAGGTGCTATTCCTCCAGCCTTATCAAGGCATTCTTTTTCCTTACACTTCCAGATCTTCCTGTTCTAGGCAGAGACAATTCCAAAACAGAAAGTTGCCTCCTTGCCGTGTGAGAAAAGCTGTGAAAAAATCAAACAAAATTCCCACCCCAATATGATCTAAGTCATCCAAGAGGAAATTCTTGTTTGATACTATGCTAAAATACTGGCTCTGGGCTATGACTGCCTATGGGAATGGGATGGTTCTTGGAGATTAACCCAGCTTGGAGAGTTATAACCAAGAACCTGATATTTTTTTATACATGTTCACGCTAAAACAAATTAACTCAAGAGTACCATCAGAGAGAACTGTACTTGACAGAACAGCTCATTTAACTCGAGCTCTTGGGAAAGACCTGGACTGTCCTTCTCTCATTACCTTTAGAGACTGCTCAGTTTTAAGGGGGTTGAAGGATTTTCTTTTTTTTTTTTTTTTTGTGGTCCTGAAGGGGTTAGGTGAGTTATGTCATATTCTGAACCTCAGAGACTTGCATGTACATATTTTTTTACATTTGTTGTGCTGTGGTCACATTGCAGGAGCTCATGCTGTTTTTCCCACAGGACACCCGAATGGTGTTAATGAACATATGTGCCGTCTTTTCTTGTTAGTATTTGAGCTACATGCCTGGGATTCTGAATTTGCATTTTGGACAGGCATCACTTTCAGTACAAAATGTTGTCATCTGAGCTTTCCTCAGCACCCCGAGTCCTTACTGTGTTTCCTGGCTGTAGTGGTTAAATCCTTGCAGGAGAAGAATGTCTGTGTTTCCTTACCTGGACAGCTGAATCTAGGTAGCACCTTCCAGGGACTCCATGGAAATGTCACTTCTGTGAGGCAGTCCTGGGTATACAGATCCAGCACAGCCTGGTAGAAGTCCTCTATGATTCCTTCTCAGAGTATTATCACACTAGGCCAGAGTAGAATACACCTACTGTCAGTCTGTTTTGCCATTGAACAGTGCCTAGGAGGTCATGGCCTTGTCTGACTGACACACAGAGCAGAGTCTAGGCTCTGACTTGGTTGCAACCTATGAGCTTAAATTGAAGACCACCACACTCTTCCTGGTGCTGCTCATATCCCTGAAGAAGCCAGTGTTGCACCAGACTGTCGGTCAGACGGCTTAAGAAAAATTATTTGCCTATTGACTTTCTTCAGGTATTGAATTCTTCTCACTGGGCCTTGAAGAGGTGGACAAGACCTCATGAGTGTCTGTAATGGTTTTGCTGTAGAAAGGGAAGACTCATTAAGATTTTTAAAGTTTATTTGTCTCTTGCATGTTAGGGAGCTCTGTGTTCTACATGCTGCAAGAAGTGTGCTCTCAGCTGGAAAGGGGGGTTGGCTTAATGGTTAAGGTGTTTACTTTACAGACACAAGGTGCAGGGTTTGATTCTCACATGGGGTAACTGGCTAGGCTTAACATGGCCTGAAAGGGCAGGTAGCCTAATACTAACCTATGAACCTATGATGGCTTCGTAAGTCATTGTCAATACTGTACTCATGCACCATTGGCACTTAGCAGTTGCACCCCTAAAAGCTTATGCCTGTGACAGCCACCCAAGTAGCCCTACTGTAATTATGGCTCTGGCTGAGGACAAAGTGCTTGGTACCCAGTCGGATATACAAATCCTGCAGCAATGATTCTTATTATGACAGTAGTACAATTTTGTGAAAATAAACTGCATAAGTCTGTGTTTAAGTAATAGGTTCATTGCTGCGGAACAGATTCTCACCCTCCTGATACTGTTTGCCTTGTGGTTCTGGTGATCTTTAGTGCATAGTTAGATATGTACTTGTTAAGACTGTTTACTATGTTTGATGTGGTTGCTTGTCAGTATTTTTAAGGTGTTTATCATTAAGTTTTTATTTTATTTTATAGTAAATATTTGTTCTCTTCATTTAGATCTTTCATTGAAGTAGTTAAGGTATCTTTGAAGCTTTACCCTTTTGACCGTCTGCAAAAGCATTTGATGGTACACTAGTCATTAACAGTAAAATGTATAATTCATACAGTGGTGATTATGATGAATACGTTTACTGTACTTTCTCGACCTCTGTGGATAAAGTTTAGGATCATATCAATGGTAGAGCAGTTTATCATACTGAACACTTGATTTTGTATCTATTGTTTGCTGTACACCATGTAAGAAAAGCAGGATGGTAATGTGCAGGCATGCTGTGATGTCACTGCTGCTTCACACACCTGCTTTAGGTATCAAACATAGATGCTCTGCTTAGGCAGGAGGCATACAGAACTTCAGACCCTTCCTATAAGGGAGTGGTGACCACAAACTTATCAGTGTTTCACCATCTCAGCCATTTCCCAGGTTACTACTACAAACTGAGTTGTCAGCATTGTATGTCACACAGTGTTGTATACCAGTGGCCAGATTAATATTGTAATGTTTTACTGTCCACTTACATTTCCTGCTGTCTGTTTACCTTTTTGCATTCCTTTAAAATAGCGTTTATGTTTAAATTGGGCAACCTTCACCTGCACAGAGCTGCCTTTGCCCATTGATCACCCCTGTAATACTTGGAAATTCTGAGTGAGTTAAGGCATCATTGTGTATGTTGTGGCTTGAATGTCTCCATCACTGTGAACCACATATGCATACATTTATGTATTTGAAGAGTTTGTGTATAATTTTGAAGAACTTTCATCTTCCCAAGTTTGGAGCCTTCACAGGCATGGTCACCTAGACCAAAAAAAACAAACATGTCATTTGCTTGAAAGATGCAAGCTCCTCTTTGGGGTATTCTTTGTCATATGCAGTCCAAGCATAACTTATCTTACAGCACTAAATCATAGGCTGTAATGCATAAAGTCTCCTCTTTGGGGTATTCTTTGTCTTATGCAGTCCAAGCATAACTTATCCTACAACACTAAATAATAGGCTGTAACGCATAAAGTTTGTTTAGTCCTCTGTGGGCAATGTGAGTCACATGCATTCATCAGTTGGTGGCAACTCAACACTTTCTACATTGTTGTGACTTGTGAACTTGACCTTCATTGCATTGACATGCCATACTTTTGTAAGGAGACCTATTTACATTATAATAGTGAAGGTCCTGTTTTTAAAATAACTTTTCTTATTGCCCTTTTTAGAAAAAGATCATGGAATCGGTCAGTGGTGTCAAGGCGTTATCAGTGGGACGAGTGGTCATCATAGACAATGACAAGCACAAACATGCACTGGGAATCATTCTGCAGGTGAGCATTTTACTGAATCATTTCTTTAGGAAACAAAGATAAATACTTTTCCTTGTATTTTTTTTTTTTTATAATGATTCATGAAGTTTCACCATTGTAAACTTACTGAGGTGCTACAGTCTTCTGCATAAATGTGCCCACTGGGTTAGGGGGAAGTTGGAGGTACTTGTGAAGTACTGTAAGAAAAGGTTCTGCTCAGTAACTCAAGAAAGCCTATTGAGCTGCCTCTGCCTTCTGTGTAAATGTGCAGGGAAAGGGGGAAATAGGAGATACCTGTGAAGTATTAACAGTACTATACAAGTAAAGGGTTTTGCACGGTAACTCAAAGTATTATTCAAAGCATTGCAAAGCAGGCTGTCTTATAGAGCACTTATAGATGTCCTCAGCAAGCTATGCTTTTCATGCAGTCTAGGACATTACTCTGACCATGGCTAAAAGGAGGAGAAACTTGTACCGTATTCAGTTTTGCTGCAAGAGTCGTGTGTGTAGTTATCTCTAGAGAGTATGTTCTCAGTTTGTGAACCTTTTAATTGCATTTTTGGTATTGCCACGGATTGGAGTTGTCAATTTTTTTCCCGATAGCTAGACTAGAAATTGCCTGAAAAATTTTGTCTAGCATTCCAAGGTCTGACGTTCACAGAAAAGGTAACTAATAAGTGTGCTTGAGAAAGGCAAATATATATCACAAGGCTGCCAAGTGCTGTTTCTATTTTGCCTATTGAAGGAACATCAGATTTCCTTATGTGAGCACTGCACTCCTTACAAAAAAGATGATAGTTTGTCAGATCATACTGAGGCCTTAGTCTGTGTTTGTGTGGGTGGAGGGGTCATCTGCCCAAAAATAGGGATAGCCCTCCTCCATTGGCCTGAAGCAAAGAAAGTCTGCCAAAGAATTACAAAGAAACATATGGAGAAACAGAAGGATGTAGTGGCTAAAAAAATGGTCAGTAAAGAACCTGCAGCAGGAGGTGTGAGGCCTTTCAGGTGCTGAACTCAGCAAGGTTATGCTTTCTGTGATGGCACTCCCTCAGATGGTTTCTTCTGGAGTTCTTCCTTTTCTGACCACTTTGGAGGCAAACAGTGGAACTTTGGTAGGTGCTGCTGCACAGGCCTCCAACAGGGAACATGAGATGCCATTTATAAGGCACCCATAAGAATTTTGGCTGTGCATCCTACATTATGTGAAACTGTAGGCTAGGCTTTTCTGCTTTAGATCTTTCTTTTAGGACTTGGTCTTGTATGATAATGGGAGGGGGGATCGGTTTGGGGTATTTTGTGGGGGGGGGATTGAGGGGGTAAAGTTTGAGCTTAATGTATCAGCCAGTGGGTTAGCTGTATCTTCAGTATCAGTGAAGGTAACATTGTTCATGACCAGCTCAACACATTGCTGCATTGTTCTCCTGAGATGGAGAACATAACTAAAAATTGCCTTGTGATTTTCTTTAGCCTGGGTGGCTGTTTTCACCTCAAATTTGGCTTTGTTGGATTTAATAAAGCACCTGAGTTCTTTGTTTAATTTAATGCCAAGAGCTCTATCATTTTTGGTGGGACCATCCTTACCTTTTGCCAAAATTCTTTTCCTTTTGTTGTATAGCTTGTTCATCTTATAGTTCTACCTGGGGAGGGGTGTTTCTGGGGTTTTTCGTGCGATTGTTTTTGCAGGGAACTGCTGCATCATTGCAGTTGTTTACACACTGGTACAATTTGGAGGTATAAGATTCTGCATATATAGCAGAGGTTTCTGGATTTGGTGGGGATTTGCCACTGAATCACATAGGAGTAGATTTGACTTAGAAAAGTTTCTAAAGGAGCTGTGGATGGAGGGATCCCCTGGTTTCGATTTTATATTGACAGAGACTGCTTTATGGTCAGACCTAACAAGGAATGATGATATGCTAGAGAATGGTGCAAAATGCTCCCACATTTGTTAGAACAAGGTCTAAGATGATGTTACCTCTAGTGGACACTCCGACTAAATGTTCCAAGTGATTTGTATTAACAAAGCTGTGGAATCTCTGTGCATGTGCACTTATGGAGGTGTGGGTTCCCACTCTGTAGTTGGATAATAAAAATCACCTAGGAAAATGGTATTTGGTTTAATTCTAGGAGACTCCAGACAGAGCTAGGAGCACAGGAATCAGAACCATGCAGACAGCATGTGAAAGTATAGGTAGGTAGTACACACTCATGAAGACAAATGTAGTATGTTCAAACTGAGAAGTACCTGTCAGAAGTTGAGCATTGGGGTTGTGCGCTAGCTACAGCTTATCTGATTTTTGGCAGAAAGCCCTAGTTAGAAAGGCATTACATTAGTCCATATGTGAGGAGAGCAAAGTTTGAACCAATACAGTATGGTTCTGTGGTGGAACTGGATGCATATTGGAGTGATATGTCTCAGACGATAGTACTGCTGTTCAAAGACATCTTGGATCTTGTCACAAAATGCCAGACAGACTTTGTGGATTGCTCTAGGGTTGCATGCTTTAGCATATACACCAAGCTGTCACCTTAGTCCAGATATGAGGAGACCAAGGTTGAACCAATACAGCATGGTTCTGTGGCGGAATTAGATGCATATCGGAGTGGTGTGCCTCAGACGATAGTACTGTTATTCAAAGACATCTTGGATTTGTTCACAAAATGTCAGACAGGCTTTGTGGATCACTCCAGGGTTGCATGCCTTAGCATATACACCAAGCTGTCACCCCCATACTCCATTAGCTGCAGGACATTTGAAGCCCATAATTAGCCGAGGCTTGAGATACTTTTGATTTAACCATTGCTCAGTCTAGTCCATATTCTCCAAGATGAAACTGACAACAGACATGACTTATTTATAGCATTCCAAGGCATAAACTCAGTATCACCCCTTCAGTTTTAAGTTGTATGAATTTAATTTTCTTGACAAGCTCATCATTCTTTCTTTTCACATTTAGTTTATAGTAATTCCATGATAAACATTTTGTGGACTGAGTGGTTCAAACTACTCTATAGTTCTAACGTTTAGCATTTTGTTTTTTGCCCTGTTTTTCTTTTCGCTGTTAGGTTTCCACAGATTCTACCAATCGAACCTTTACTACTCTTGTTCTGTGTGAGAAGAGACAAGAAGGAGAAGATGAGGGTAAATCTGTCCCACAGAGGAAATCAGAAGCTTTATTACCAGAGGATCTTGTTGCACAAAAACTCTTCCTACCTGAAGGTAACATTAATATACATATTTTGCTTCCACTTCATTATTCTTCTCAGGTAGCCTTTCATTTTTTTTGTATATTTTTCTAATCAGAAATAGAGTATAGTAGTGCAAATAGTGTTAAGAATTGTTTAACGCATTCAACCCAAAGAAACCTAGAAATGCTGCTTGTTAGCTTTTCACATAGAAATAATGGTACGCCTGGAGATATTTTTCAGAGAATCTATTTCTACAAACATACTTGAAGCAATTGTTCATATCTCTTGAACTGTAACAGCCACACAAAAATGTAAATATAAGAATTGTTCAGTACACACAGATCTTCATTGCATTTCAGAAGTCTGAGTTTATAACTGGAAATAACCACAGATTTTGTACACATTTTTGTATACGTGTTAAAACAAGTGATAGTATCTTAACAACTGTTAACATCTAAATACCTAGTATCTAGATAATTTATTTGTGTGTATGTCAGCTTCAAAATGGGGCCTCAGCAAGCATTCTGACAGTTTCATTCATGAGATATTGACAGAAGCATGGAAAATATTGTACTTTCCAAACTGATAAAATTGTGTTATGTCTCTGCAGTAGCACTAGCTAAAGGTGATGTGTCATTGGACAGTTTATTCACACAGATTTCAGCATCAAAATGATAGTTCAATCACTGTGTTGCCATGCTCTGTTACAAAGATACTGATCAAAAGATTAGGAAAAAAAATCATCATATTCATAATCTGACAAATATTATGTTGCAAGTGTACCGTATAGAAACCATGTCTTAGAGCAAATGTGTTGTTATGTCATTTCATGTCTTGATGCATTTTGTTCTTATTTATGTCGGGTTCAGAGTGATGATTTTCCCATCGTGGTGCTGCTTTAGAAAAATAACGGCAGAATTATGACAAAGCTGAAAAATAAACTGTTATACCTGTACAGGAGTTCTGTATAAATAGCATGTGTTGGTGTTCGTTTTTCTTCTTCCTGATGATAGTTTCAAAATTATACCATGTCCATTCCTAACTATACTCCCATACAAATTACAGAATATGAAAAATATATTAATTTTCACAGTCTGACAAATAAATTGTTATACCTCTGTAGCTGTAATTGTTAGAGGTCATGTGTTAGTAGACAGCTTGCTTGAACTGATGGCAGCTTCAGATTGATGCATCACTCATCGTGTTGCCACGCTGTCTTGCAGAGATTTGAAAAAAACATGAAAAATGTAGCCATTTTCTTAATCACACTCTGCAGCAGTACTATGTACATTATGTCCTTCTTGTTTCACTGTTACAGTCCTGACTTGTGGGATTTCCTTCCGTGGAAGCCTTTGGCTGGCTCGACTGCCAGAGAAGATTTCCCTTCCTCCAATGTCACTATGTCTGAGTATAAAGGAAGTCTGCAGTGCCATGACCTCAATTCTTTTTGCTGTTGGAGCCTGAAGCAGAGTGCTAGTCAGTGCATTGGTCAGTCCGCACTAGAGGAAGAAGACATTTAAAGCTAAACACCCCAATGGGGAACTTCTCATGTGTTTTGAGACTATTGTCAGGGAAAGTTAATAACTGTCTCTGCTATGGCAGACAGATACCACACCAGGACTTTCATTCTTTTCATATGACTTGTTTAGACCCAGAACCTGACATGCCTAACTGTTGGTTCTGTGCTTGCTTTAATAGGAGAACTGTCAAGCGTAGGGCTGAGATTCTAGCTAAACATTTTAACGAGTCATCAGGGCCTTTGCCTACCATGTTATCCAGTGGTCAAGCTGAAGTTGATCTCCCTAGGCGAAAAAAAAGAAAAGCAATTCAGACTTAGGGTCTCAGACATTGCTCACTTGCCATTGACCAACCCTCCTAAGCTTGCGATTGTGGAAGAAGGTGAGGTGAGTTCACAACCCTCTTCTGCAAATGAAGTTGTGGTGCAGGCCTCTATCGAGGCCCGTCCAGAGTCCCATATTCCTATGAGACCATCTGCTTATAAGCTGAAGGACTTAGCTTGTCTGTTGGGTCCAGGGCCACTTCACAGGTTCTGGTTTCTGATGACCACTCTAAACCTGATGACGGTTCTTTGCGTCATCAGGAGATTGCTGAGGTCGCCCATAGACTACACTCTCCTTACCTCAGTCTTGCCCTACCAGCTTCCAATCTCAGGCCTATCAACAAGACCTAATGAGGTTGGCTGAGGGTGCTATGTACAAGTTATATCTTCGAGCCAGTGTGTTCTTACTGGTGCCAGCTTCAAAATGATACATTACCCATCATCTTACCAAGTTCCCTTAGAGAGAGAGAAATTGACAAAACTGAAAAATATCAATAATCTGACAAGTAAGTGAGCAATTACATCTTTGCAGATGTGCTTGATAGATTTCACATTTTGGGACTGATTTGTTCTTAGTGATGCCATCTTCAGAAATCATACCTTACCTGTTATGTTGGCCTGCTCCTGTCCAGAAATGTGTACAAAAATATGAACAGTATAAATGTCATTTGTGAAATTAATAGACTGTTGGGTCTCTGCAGCTGTACTAAGTAGCCATCACGTATTAAGACAGACCAAATTGCCCTTAGCGATGGCAGCTCTTAGTGGTAAATTGACCAAATGTGTTGCCATGCTCCTTAATGGAGACAGAAATATCATAATGTTTGTAATGTAACAAGTAAATAATTGTTAGTGGTTCAACAGGTAGCATGCTTGCCTTTGATGCTAGAAGATCAGAAGGTTGTGGATTCTGTTCCCACCCAGGTGCTTGGGTTCATTTTCTATTATTGGCATTGCAGTGTAGCATTAGGGGAGTGACTCATCTTGTAGATGTAAAAGATCCCACGACACGTTTGGAAAAGAGAAGGGGAAGTTCCTCAGTGTTCTATACAAGTAAGTATAAATACATCCTAGGTTCTCCCTTTCAAAAAGGTCAATGCTCTAATGGGATTAGCCCAGTCAGCAAAAGGTAAATGAAGTATTTTACCAATATGTAATTATTGCATCAAAGTCTTGTTTTGGGGCCAGTTTTAGTCACCGATGCCGGCTTCAGAAAGTGCACACACACACAGATACATTCATTGACACTTGTATATACAAATCTATACATACATAACGTACATAGACATGACATGCAGACTTGTACACATACATTCATGTATATGCACATATGGATCTACCTCACAAGCTTAAAGTTTCAAAACTTCAAACTGCAAATGGGCGAGACCATAAGAACAAAGTTTTAAAACTTCAAAATTTTAATAAAAAAAAATAAAAAACAAAATTTTTTTTTTTTTACATTTTTGCAGGTGGCAAGCCCCCCTGCACCCCCACACCCACTGATAAATAAATATACCAAATCTGAGATTGCACTACAGTGAGGAAAACAGTAAATTTCCAGTTCCATGCTGTACGGCTATCTCTATTCCAAATGTTCGAAGTTTCAAAACATCGGTCTTATGGTCTTGACCATTTGCAGTTTGAAGCTTTGAAACTTCAAGCTGGGAAAGGGAATCCGTACATAGTCATGTACACACATACCTAGCAATGCATATAGATGCATACATACCGACTAACATATGTACATACACACATTTGTGCATAGGTATAAACACTCAAATGCTATATGCATGACATAAAAAAGCAGTGTCTTTTGGCTTATCCCAGTTAGGGGTCGCCACAGCGGATCACCGGTCCACAGATTGAATGGCAGCCATGTTTTACGGTGCCAAGTTGCCAGTCCAGCGCCCAACCTTCAAAGAAGGCACACCCACACACATGCACCTACCTGCATATCTTTAAAACTCATTTGACCACATGGAGGACATGCAGACTCTGCACAGAAGGCACACCAGCTGAGACTTGAACCGGAAAACCTCTTGCTGTGAAGCGACAATGCTAACCGCTGCACCATTGCGGCCTATGCTATATACACGATATACTGACATAAATTCCTACATACACACAGTTATAAAAATATACATATATAATGTGCGTGTGTGTATAAATATATATATATATATATATATATATATATATATATATAAAATATGTATGTTTGTTTTTTTAAATCTGTTTCTCTCTATAAATATACATACATATACATACACACACACACACACACACACACACACACACACACATCTAGAGATACACATATGAACGTATGTGCTCATACACATGTGTGCATACATTAGGTGTCAAGGCACACAGTTTGTGTTTTTAGGCTCAGTTGTATTTACCAGTTTTATATCAAAATAATAAAAATAACTAAGTGAATAAAATCAGAGTGGACAGAACTTTCACAATAAATATAAGACAAAATAAAAATCCCTAGGGACTGAATCTAACACAAAAAATTAAATTGTTTGAAATCTAAACATACCGTAGAATGTTTATAAAGAGCATTGTTGATTTCACAGTGTTTAAAGACTGACAGTTAGGCAGATTGCAGTATAAATAATAGCAGTGGAATCATAATTAAAATAACTGTTACTTATAATGTGCTTATTTCTAGGAGACAAAAGTACTGAAAAACCCTGCAAGATAAAAGAGCACATATTACAAATAACACATTTATTAATAGATGCCAAGAGTTTTGTCAGTCTTAGCAGTCTTGGCTTTAATATTGTCTGTTTCTAAGTATTGTTTTAAACACTTAGATTTCTTAACTATAAACCTAGGTTCATTACTTACTATTTTAATAATGTTCCAATCAGCCTTAAAAATGTTCCACTTCTGAATAAGAGTAGATCTAATACTTGAATCATCCACAGTCATGCATAGACAAAAAATATTAGTATAACCTTTATCTGTCTTATTATTAGAAACAGAGGAACTAGCACCCTGTTCTCATTAGGCATGCCAACCATACCTCTCAACCTAGAATCATCAAAAATCTGGACAAGGCCCATGAAAAATAGGTACAAATCTGTATGCTGATTAACATCTAATTTGCATGCATAATTGCGTAACCCCACCCTCCAATGGAACTGTGGGATACCAACTTTCAAACGCAAACTGAAGAACAGGCAACCAAAATATGTCACCAGAGTCCCCCTGCAGCCATTCCAATGTCCCATTAACTGGCAATTTCTCCCCATTTACCATAAACACTAATGTGTGCATAGCATACTGCTTTACTTCTACAATGATTTGGATTTTATTTGTACGTTTTGCAGCAAAACAGTGCACAAACACTAACAGACCTCTCCTAAACAAGCACAATGAAAATAGACTTGGCATTAAAGCTTCTCTGTCCTTGAAACTCACATTCATTCAAACAGCATTAAAATCCACACCACATCCAAAGAAAATACATCTGGCCAGTGGTGGATAAAGATTACCTTTGGGCTGTTTTCAAATCATTGGCCCCTTGCACACAAAACAAGAAACATACATGCGTTCTTTTCTTTGATACACCTTCCTGACTTTATTTATATTCCTTGTATAATACAGCTGGCCCTACACAAAAATAAGCTTTAAATTACTTTGACTTGTTTTCCAACAAAGCACTATTCACACAGCTTTTCACTCACATAGGCACTTCAATCCTTCCCTAATGCTCAGCAACTCACAACAGGCACTGGCTGTCTACCTATCACAGTCCATTCCACCTATCTTACCATCTGTTAACTGTCTCTTCAAAATCACATTCTAAAACTCATACAGAAAGGAAGTATCATGAATCTAGTATTTGTTCAACAAACAGATTTAAAAGAAGTCTGTGGTCTATTCTGGATTTTTCATGAGAAACATTCATTGCAGCGAGCTACCTTAGTTCTGCAAACCACTTTGTGTGTGCTTATCATGAAGTGAGCTGTGTGCATTTTTTAATTTGTTGGGACTTCCTGTTGCACATCCCATATCCTTCTGCATTCACAGACAGTGATTATGGCATATTATACCATGACCCCCCATTAATATTCCAAAACATGCATGCTGATTGGCCAGCGTGCGTTATCATCGACTTATACTAATGGAAAAAGGTCCGGTTGCCCGGACTTTTTCCATTAGTATAAGTCTCTTTTAAAACACTGTCTCTCTATGTTAAAAGAGTTTAACATGGCGACACAGGTTTAAAAAAAGCAACTGAGATCTCCGTTGCTTTTTTAAAGCTGTCTCGCTATGTTAAACTCCTTTAACATAGCGACACAGTGTGCAAAAAGCAATGGAGATCTTGCTTTCTCCGTTGCTTTTTTTTTAAACCTGTCTCGCTATGTTAAATGGGTTTAACATAGCGAGACAGCTTTAAAATAAGCAACGGACATCTCCTCGTTGCTTATTTTAAAGCTGTCTTGCTATGTTAAACCCATTTAACATAGCGAAACAGTAAAAATCAACGGAGATCTTGCTTTCTCCGTTGCTTTTGGCCACAGCTCTGATGTACTGCGTAGGCATGCGCAGTACATCAGAACTGCCGCGGATACCAGACAGCTGCGGAAGTGCAGCAAAGAGGCATTATACAATGTCATTATTTAAGAAAAGTAATTATTTCTTTTCTTAAATAATGTCATAGTATAATAGCAATAACCCACTTCTGGGTGTGGATAATGCAGGATTTACCCATGGTTGTCTTTGTTTGGTCCCGAGGGCTTTGCCCTCTGGACCAAACCACGCCAACCGTGGGTAAATCCCACATTACCCACACCCAGGCGTGGGTTATTGCTATAATATGCCAACCACAGACATATCTGGATGGTGGAGTTGCCATTTTTGAAATACACTAATTGTTTATAGCTCTTAGCAACTGTTTGCAGTACATTTATAATATATCATAATATTTCTGGGTTACTTAGTTCTTTCATTTTACAGCTGTTATTTTTGTACTGCATGGCAAACTTATTTAAATTAAATGATTAGAATACTGTTTATTCAAAGCTGCTAACCTCTACGACCTTCCTGTACCACACACACACATTTTTTTCTGTTATATTTTGGAGCCTTTCTTGTTGTATTATGGTCCGGTGAGCCCTTGCTCCCTAGTACTTGTTTATTACCTTGAGGACTTATAATTGGAGGATTATATAATTAAGCTATTTTTCTTGTCTGTATTTATATTGACCTCTAGTTGGGGTGCTTACATGAGCTTTTGTTACAAGCTTCCTAAATAGTAAAACCTCTTAATTTCCTCTTTCTTAAATATTCTTGATATTTATTATTCAGGACACTAGTTGGACCTAGCAATGAGAACTATATTTACTTGGGCTGTTTATATAATCCATTTTAAATTTAAATATTTTTTACTTGGTGTTTTCTGACCTTCTGGTCCCACAAAACAGTTTAACATTAATTCAGTGTAAGTATATATATGTGGTTATCTGCTAAGCTCAAGGTGGGACCTTGAGCACTGACCTCTGTGCCTTAAACAAACATATACCTCCTTCTATAGAGCTATAAACTTTACCACCAACACAAACAACAAGCACAGAAACACCATCAGTCACCCCCCAACACACACACACACACACACACACACACACACACACACACACCAAACCTGCTTGCCACAAAATGCGGGATGCGGCTGCTATAAAACAGTCCTGCTCGCTGAAATAAATCCACTCCTGCTTGTTGCTCACTCTTACAGCTGCTATATCCAACTGCAAAACAGTCCTGCTCACTGAAATAAATCCACGGCTGCTATAAAACAGTCCTGCAGCTGCTCGCTGAAATAAATCCACTCCCGCTTGTTGCTCGCTCGTGCGGCTGCTATATCCAAATCCAAAATGGTCCGATAAATGCATAATACATGTTGCTGCTGCTGATCCAAATGTTTCCCGCTTGCCAGAAATGATGACGTGAGCTCAAGGAGCTCAGTTCCAACTGGCTGATAGCCCTGACGGAGCTGACGTAATCGCACACATGATGACGTCAGCTCTAACAGCGCGAACTTTGAAAAAATTAATAAAACTAAAAGAAAAAAAATTGGAAATGAAGGGGTGCCACTCTGGAATCGTGGCACCCCTTCATTTGGACCCCAACACTCGGTAAAAACCAAGTAAATTGGTATTGTTGAGAGGTCTGATGCCAACAGACAATACAGATGGAAATGTATTATTCATTTTTTTCTACAATTTCATCTGCAGCAGCCTTAAGAACATTATAACTATAACCCCATCCATAAAAAATACTATTATTTCACGAACTGCACCCAAAAAAAAATCTCCTGATTAGTAGACAGCCTCAAGGCCCTGATCATCTGCCCCTTAGGTATATTTTTCTTCATGTATGGTGGGGTTGTACTAGAAAAGTGCAAATAGTTGTTAACAAAATATTCCTTCCTATAAATATTACTAGACAGTCTTACTACTTTTGTTCCAAACTCCAACATCTGTATCACCATTTTAATACCAGGCTCACCATAAGTGGGGATATCCACCCCAACCCAGGCCCAAATCCATCCTGTCCAACACAAACTGCTCCAACACAAATGTCAGAACATAACAACTGCACTGTCTTCATCCCTGGGCAGATCAACAACAGCAGCAAAACCAACAATCTTTTAATGCTAAATATTAATATTAGAAGTATCAAAAATAAAATACCTGAACTCCAGGCCACAATAGCAGACTACTCCCCAGCCATAGTCGCTTTAACAGAAACCTGGCTAAATAAAAACATAGCTAACTCAGAAGTTCTCCCTACCAGCTACAGTATCATTAGACAAGACAGACCACTTCGTAAAGGGGGTGGAACTGCCTTACTGTACAAGTCCAACTTAACTGTACGTCCGTTACCAAACTGCTACCCCTCCCCCAATAATTGGGACATACTTGTCTCACAACTTCAACTTCACCCTAAAAAGGTCATCACCACAATTGTGATCTATATTCCACCTGGTAATACACCTGCTAGCCTTGAAGACTTCTTATCCTAGTGTTCTTCCAAATGCTCACAAGAAACTCTTATTCTGGGGGATTTCAACCTAGATTGGTTCACCTGTATATCAGAACCACCAAGTAATCTAATAAATCTCCATGGCTACCAGCAGCTAGTCCAAATTCCAACTAGATGAGATAAAAAATCTAAAAGGGAATCCATCCTTGACCAGGTCCTAACTAACAACCCCACATTGTACCCCCACACAGGCAGTCTTCCAGACACCTTAAGTGACCACAACATAATATACCTTATACGTAGTAGAACAAGCATATGCAAAACCACTAACTATAAGTCCACTAGAAACACAAAAAAAATGTTCTCCTGAAGTCCTCAATACTTTACTCTGTAACTGTGACTGGACCCCCCTAAAAACCCTCCCACTTGACCAGGCTGTAGCGTACTTCAACAACACATTTCTACAACACCTAGACACAGTCGCTCCATTGCGCAAAATCAAGGTTAGAACCTCTACAAACCCCTGGCTCAGTAAAGAAACCAAACAAATCCTCCAGTCCAGTGACACTGTCTGGCTTTACTATCAAAAAAACAAAGAAACACAAAGCCTAAGTACCAAGAACTGTGCAACCGTGCAAAAAAATGCATTAGGCTGGACAAAAAAATCCTACTACATGACATTACAAACTAAATACCAACACAACTCACAAAAATTTTGGAAAAATGTAAACCAGCTACTAAAACCTACCCAAAAGGCTACCCCCAAACCAACCACCCCTGACACTAAAGTTCCCATTGAAACACAATTCACCTCCCACTTTGTGAACTCAATTCTATCCTTAGTATCACAGGACAGTTCCTACCTCACTTTCCCCCCAACACAAATAACACTAATACAAGCTTTACCCTCAAAACAGTTTCCACCATTTCAATCAAAAGTATGCTCTCCAAACTAAAAACTTCATCAACAGCAGCCAACCTATCCCCAGCTATTTCTTGAAACTCACAGCAGATGCTATTGCTATCCCAATCTCCACTGTCATAAATAGATCACTTGTTGAAAACTATGTGCCCAAACTCTGGAAAATATCTTATGTTACACCCATACATAAAGGCGGGACCTCCACTCAACTTAATAACTACAGACCCATTGCTTTACTCTCCCCCCTGGCCAAATTACTAGAAAAATGCATCCATACCCAAGTGCTAAAATATCTCCTAGACAGCAACATCCTGTCACCTACTCAGCATGGTTTCAGACCTGCCCATAGTACCACTACAGCCCTCCTCTGCTTCACAGACGCAGTATACCATCTCAAAAATGAAGGCCTGCAGGTGTCTACTCTCTTTTTGGATATCTCCAAAGCATTTGACACAGTCTCTCACCACCACCACCACCACCATCATCATCATCTTTCGGCTGTTCCCGTTAGGGGTCGCCACAGTGCATCATCTGTTTCCATTTCTTCCTGTCCTCCCCATCTTGCTTTGTCACACCAACCACCTGCATGTCCTCTCTCACCACATCCATAAACCTTATCTTAGGCCTTCCTCTTTTCCTGTTACCTGGTAGCTTTATCCTTAGCATCTTTTTCCCAATATACTCAGCATCCCTCCTCAGCATATGTCCAAACCAACGTAATCTTGCCTCTCTGGCTTTGTCTCCAGACCTTCCAACCTGGGCTGACCCTCTAATATACTTATTCCTAATCCTGTCCACCCTCGTCACACCCAGTGCAAATCTTAACATCTTTAACTCTGCCACATCCAGCTCTAACTCTTGCCTTTTTGTCACTGCCACTGTCTCCAACCCATATAATGTAGCTGGTCTCACTACCCTCTTGTAGACCTTTCCTTTCATTCTTACTGGTACTCGTCTGTCACAAATCACTCCTGACACTCTTCTCCACCCACTCCATCCTGCCTGTACTCTTTTCTTCACCTCTCTTCCACTCTCACAATTACTCTGAACTATTGATCTCAAGTATTTAAACTCATCCACCTTCGCCACCTCTACTCCTTGCATCCTCACCATTCCTGTATCCTCCCTCTCATTCACTCACATATATTCTGTCTTGGTCCTGCTGACCTTCATTCCTCTTCTCTCTCGGGCATATCTCCATCTCTCCAAGGTCTCCTCCACCTGTTCCCTACTCTCACTGCAGATCACAGTGTCATCTGCAAACATCATAGTCCACGGGGACTCCTGTCTGATCTCGTCTGTCAACCTGTCCATCACCATTGCAAATAAGAAAGGGCTCAGAACTGATCCTTGATGTAATCCCACCTCCACCTTAAACGCATCCGTCACTCCCACCGCAGACCTCACTGCTGTCACACTACCCTCATACATATCCTGTACTACTCTTACATACTTCTCACTCCCAACTTCCTCATACAATATCACAACTCCTCTCTAGGCACCCTGTCATATGCTTTCTCTGAGTCTACAAAAACACAATGCAACTCCTTCTGACCTTCTCTGTACTTCTCCATCAACACTCTCAGATCAAACATCATATCTGTAGTGCTCTTTCCCGGCATGAAACCATACTGCTGATCACTAGTCATCACATCCCTTCTTAACCTAGCTTCCACTACTCTTTCCCATAACTTCATGCTGTGACTGATCAGTTTAATCTCTCTGTAGTTACTACAGCTCTGCACATCACCCTTATTCTTAAAAATTGGTACCAAAACACTTTTTCTCCATTCCTCAGGCATCCTCACACTTTCCAAAATTTCATTAAACAATCTGGTTAAAAACTCCACTGCCATTTCACCTAAACACCTCCATGCTTCCACAGGTATGTCATCTGGACCAACAGCCTTTCCATTCTTCATCCTCTTCCTTACTTCCTCCTTGCTAATCCATTGCACTTCGTGATTCACTATCCCTACATCATCTAACCTTCTCTCCCTCTCATTCTCTTCATTCATCAACCCCTCAAAGTACTCTTTCCATCTGCTCAACACACTCTCCTTGCTTGTAAGTATGTTTCCCTCGTTATCCTTTATCACCTTTACCTGCTGCACATCTTTCGTAGCTTGGTCCCTCTGTCTAGCCAATCAGTACAGGTCCTTTTCTCCCTCCTTAGTGTCCAACCTTTCATACAACTCTTCATATGCCTTATACTTAGCCACCTCTCTCTTTGTCATGCACCTCATCACCTTATACTCCTGTCTACTTTCTTCATCTCGCTGACAATCCCACTTCTTCTTTGCCAACCTCTTTCTCTGTATACTCTCCTGTACTTCCTCATTCCACCACCATGTCTCCTTGTCGTCCTTACTCTGTCCAGATGTCATACCAAGCACCTTTCTAGCCATCTCCCTTACTAGCTCTGCTATAGTTACCCAGCTATTTGGTAACTCTTCCCTGCCACCCAGTGCCTGTCTTAACTCTTCCCTGAACTCCACCTCACAATTTCCCTTTTTCAATTTCCACCATTTGATCCTTGGTGCTGCCCTCACACTCCTCCTCTTCTTCTTGATCACCAACGTCATCTTACAAACCACCATCCTATGTTGCCTAACTACACTTTCCCCAGTCACCACTTTACAGTCTCCAACAAACTAAACCAATATCACCTATCAAATTCCACTCTTACCTGGTTCCAAAGCTACTTAACTGACAGGTACCAAGCTGTGAAATGGGAAAATTCTCTCTCTCTCCTCAGCTGCCCATAACTATAGGAGTCCCACAGGGTTCTGTCTTAGGACCACTACTAGTCACAATTTTCACAAATGACCTCCATACACCATGCATCTATCATTCAGTATGCAGATGATACTACCTTAATCTGTGCTGCACAAAACATTCCCACCCTCCTGCAAACAACTCAACTTGGATTCTCTGACGTTGAAAACTACCTTACCAAAGCCCAACTTATCCTCATTCCAAAGAAAACTCAGCTTATGATTATAACCAGTTCTAACAAAAACACTAACAGTCAATTCACTATCTACTGCACAAATGCTACTCCAATCGCTCCAGTGGCACAGGCTAAGCTATTGGGAATAACCATAGACTCCCACCTAAAATTTGATAGTCATCTCATCTTAACCATTAAAAAAGTACATGCCAAACTGGGATCACTCTACCGTATCAAACCATTTCTTACCAAAACACAAGATCAGCCATTGCTCGCTCCCAACTTCTATCTACCCTACTCTATGCACCTCCCATTCTGACTAATCTCAACAAAACTGAACTAAGCAAAATGGAAGCCTGCTGTAACGGAATTTCCCACTTTGCTGCAAATTGCTCATATAGAACTTATCACTGTACTGCTTTGAGACAGCTCCACTGGCTTGAACTGCCCAACCTCCTAACCTACAATCAACTCTGCCTCTGTCATTCTATCTATTACCTCCCCAATAAGTTTCCTGCCCTCAGAAACCTAGTGCAACATCACTCAGCCAAAAGGCCTCTTAGATCATCAAGCAAACTACTATTAGAAGTCACCAACAGCTACAATAGCTTTGGAGACACTATATAGTAGTGCAGTGGCTAAAAAATGGAACTCTCTCCCCACTAGCGTACAAAACACATCATCCAAAGCCTCATTTAAAAACCTCATTAGGCAACATCTCAAGCAAAGTTGGCAGTGGCATGATTGCTCCCCAGGCTAGTGAAAGCAGATATGGTACACATACTAAACCTAGAGTACTTGATAATAGTTGTTACTCTTACTCACAAACACTGGCTAATCTACAATGTATGTACTGTACCTGTGTACTATATATGTATTCTACCTATGTTCCAAATTTCAGCTGTACATCACAAATCTATTAATTACCTTTATTTTTAAATTGGAATGAAAGAAGGGACAGCAACCAACGCAGGACCCAAGACTTTGTTAATCAGGCCGACTGAGGGCAACCTGCCAGCAGATTACCCAAATGTAATGACTGCAACAGTGAATAAACTCAAACATCTACATTTATGTTAAGTGTACACAACTGTACTATGTGCTGCATACCACTGTAAAAACGTCTATTGTAGTTTGTGTGTATACTGATCATATCTAAATATATAAATATATCTGTAATTTCACTATCTGGAGCTTTTCTCCCTGGGCCTCTGCTGAAAAAGGCCTTTTTGGCTCAGACAGACACCCCTGGTTAACAAATGTAAAATAAATAAATAAATAATGGCAAGATCCAAAGAATGTACATCAGTGCCTGAACAGTCTGTTAACGTCTAAAAAGTCACTAGTATCATTAATATTTGAAACAAAAGCAGTAATTGCTCAATGCCAGGAGCCTAAACAAAAAAGAAAACTACACTCCCTCCAAGCCCTTCTCACCCTGAAGAATATAGAATATAGACATCTGTGCAGTTATCGAAATATGGTTTAAAGGCACAGAGAGTACCCCGGCAGTGCAATGTTTCAGTGCCTTCCATACTTTTAGACCAGTAGATTCACAGACCGGGACTAAAGGTGGAAGTGTTGACATACATCAGTATTAAGTATACCTCTAGGTTGGTTAAACAGGATGACATATAAACTCAAAACTTGGCAAAATGACCAGCCGGGGATACATAGTGCCACATGATTTATTCAACAAATTAAAAACTGAAAGTTAAGCGCTTTCATCCCTAAATACAGAACTTCATCAGAACTATACAAGTTTAAAACCACATTTAAATACTGAATTCAATTATAAAATCATCCAAACATTACAGATACATCCAATCATTCAGGTACATTTACATGTCTAATCACAGTCAAAACTAAGCGTGGAAAAGCTTTTTAAAGGAATAATCAAGAACTCCAAAGCGCCATTTTTTACAAATTAAGCATGATGGAACTAATGCTGATTAAACATTTAAAAATGCATTAAAATAGCAACAAAGTTAAATATGTGTTAAAACAGATGTGATGATATGTGAGGTAGTGCCATCTGTGCCAGAGAAAGTAGGGCAGTGCATGTGTAACATATGCTAGTATAGCTAGCTGGAGTTTTGTAAAGAATTTTGTTATTTGACTATCGCATTGATTTGTACAGATGCTTGTGTTAAAAATGTATTTGTAAAGTTGTTTGTGTTAAAAATGCATCAACAGTGGGCCCTGCTGGATGGAAAAGTGATATACATGTATGTCAGATAGTAATATTATAACTGATTAAATTTTATGTTTTTAGCACAGAATTCTGAAAAGGAAGAAGTTAATCTCAGTCCAGCTAATTTTGAAAATAGTTTGAAAATTAAATGGGTTGGTTTAGGCCATAAAGATTTTATCTTACATGTCTGATTGCAGCCAGAGACAAAGGTTTCTGGGAAAGCCAGGACTGGACGTCTTACTGTGTTGTCCTTTGGGGTGAACTAATTGCTACCCTGAAAGGGTGGAAGTTTTTGAAATAGTTTTATAGCTTTCAGATGCTGCAACAGATATTGGCAAAACTCTGGGTGTGTACTGTACCAGAGTCATGTGACCAGATGTGATGTCATTCTGTAACCAGCACTGAAATTATGTTTTAGATATTAGTGAGAGATATTCTGGAACCCTGTTTTTAGGAACAGGACAAGAAAGATCTCTCACATATCTCACACATCCTCACACCTCATCTTGCCTTGCTGTAATAAGCAACTCAACACTCATCATCTTGCTTTGCTGTAGTAAGTTAGTTAACTAGGGAACAGTTATTCTTTAGTCAGGAAAATATAGTGAGATTAGCTATGTATTGTTTTTCTGCATTTGTGTGACTCTATCCGAATGTGTTATTTTTTATATTTCCTGTGATTGAAACTCTGGTGTGTATTGTAACTAGATATTGAGTATTTTCATGTTTTCTATTTTATTATTTATTATTAAATATTTATATACCTTTCATTGTGGCTGGTCTTTTAGAGAATACTTTTCACATCTTAAGAGTACTTATGCTTATTTTAGCGACACTGTGGCTGTTCCTGAAAGCCTTGTTGCATTGGTCAAACTCTACCATTTGTATCAGTATTAATTTTACTCAGTATAATTGGGTACCCTTCTAAGAGCCTTAGAGTAGCTGACTGGTGGCAGCGTAATTACCTTATAGTCTGGGCAGAGGGTGTACAGCTGGTAAAGTTTTGGCAGTCTTTCCCTGGTGTGTATGTATATATATGTGTGTGTGTGTGTGTGTGTGTGTGTGTGTGTGTGTGTATATATATATATACATACACACACATATATATATATATATATATATATATATATATATATATATATATATATATATATATCTATATGTGTGTGTGTGTGTGTGTGTGTGTGAAAATCGGATATCCAAGTGTGTGCGTCAGCTACTTGGAACAGAGACACAGATCTCCAAAGTGGTCAGTGTAGAGTCTTGTTTGGGGCCTGGAGAAAGAGAGTATAGCCCCAGGTCTGTAATGTGCTGCCTGTGTGCTGTTAAGGGAAATTGTGCTTGGTACAGAGAGCTGCATCTGAAAATACTGTGTGTATCCATCCATGCTTCTAGTCGCCATCCCTCGCTGGTGTCAGTGGTGAGGACTGAGGCTTCTTGATTATTGGCCCGGAGTAAGGACCGTCACAACAGTATTAAAAACAATCATGAAAAGATCATTTAAAAAAGATGGTTAAAAACGATGTACAGATATAATGCTCACGAGGGTTGAGGCACACAGAAACATCACACATGCACAGGGGGTAGAAGACCATTCCAGAACCACTAGGAATACCATAAAATATCCAAGGGAAGCCAGAGCTTAGCACACTAGCTAGGGAAATGGTGTAGTTTAATTTTGGCTTTTGACTAGCATTTGTGCACATCTGCCAGAGTAGCTCCCTATATTCTGTAGTTTATGCCCAGTTGCACATTATTGAGTATAATGCCCCCTTTGGTTTGTACCTGACCAGAGGTGCAGCAACTGCAATGTCTGCAAAGTTTTCTTACAAAAAGAATATGGGGCATAAACACAATGTTGTGTGCAAATTGCCTCAAAGCCCTATCTTTGAATCCTGTCTCCTAGAAAATATTGAGATAAGATCTATGCCTGGCATCCAAGGTATCCCTGGTCCCCACTCTGATGAACCATTTGTACATGTGCAAAAGAGCATCAGAACTACTAAATCATAACCAACAATCACCCCCTCATACAAACATTTAAAACATATAACTTGTGGGACACATTTGGGTTGGTTGGCTAGACATTTAAAGGTCCTAGTGGTCATTAGCCTGGTTATTCACCTATTAATCTATGAACCAGGTGACTGAGAAACACTTATGCTGTTTCTCCTTTTTAAGGGAGATATCAAGATGGTACAATTAACTGGGAGGTGGATGGACTGGCCAATAAGGAAATAAAGGGTAGAAAAAGAACTGGCCAGCTTATGGTAGGACAAAGCACAAGGCTCAGATTTAAGTCAGACTACTCAGAAATCAATTAAGTCCTCTGGCAGGCAGTGAGAAGTAACAGATGACTGAAAAGCAGTTAAGATGTTTCTTCTTGTCTAAGTAGCAGGACTGATGCAAGTAACTATAAGCCACTTAGCATGATGGTAGTAGAAGGGGAAAATGAGACCAGGCTGGTTTAGTTTCTAAGAAGAGTGACCAGTCAGACCTTTATTTCTTTTATTGTATAAGCTGGATGAATGGGGTTCAGTCGAATGTGGTTGGTTTTAACAATCAGCAACTTTGACTGGATGCCACATTAGAGAGACTGTGTGTGTGTGTGTGTGTGTGTGTGTGTGTGTGTGTGTGTGTGTGTGTGTGTGTGTATATACGTATGCACACAGTCATATATATTTTTTATACCTCATACATGACTACATGTGCATCCAACTGTTTACACTTGGAGACTTGTGTACATTGAACTGTCATTAGCAATTTTTGAGAATATTTTTTTATTATTTCTTAAATATTGCTTTGGTTTGGGATATTGATATACATGTGGGATGGGGTGTGAGTTTAATGTGTGAGATGTAGTTTATTTTGTTTTTCCACTGATCAACATCGAGAATATGTTGGGCATAAATGTACAGTAGAAGTAGTTTGTGATGGTAATGCTCAACTTAACAGTGAGTACATATCAGTGAACAACCCATTTTTGTTCATTTGCTTGAATACATATATTTTCTTTGTATAATTATACATAAAGCATCCAGCTTTGTGTTGTTTCCTAGTTACAATGGCTGCTGTTTAACGTTTTCCTTGGGTGACAGGCACAGTGAAGTGCAGCATGAATGCTCTTAGGTGAGGTTGCTTTGTGATGTATTGTTTGAGTACATTTGCCCTACAGAATTAATGTGATGTCTTATTTACCCTTTGTTTCAAGTCAAAATAAGGGTTAGCATGCAGGTCAGATATTTTTAGTCTCACTAGTTTAGTTAGAGTAGGTTGTATTATGTAAACTAATTTTTTTTGGTTATTACTAAGGTTTCTTTAGTCTTGCTACTAGAAAGGATTACGCCAGGATTCCCTGCCCTGATTAACAAGGGTTAATACTAAGCTTTGCAGTGTTTGAATCCTTCCTTCCCTCCTGTACAAACAAGTCATATAATTAACTTGCTGAATGGGGGACTGTATATGATAGAGTTCACAGAGTGTATACTCTTAGACAATTCACAAGCTGTTGGCCACACTCTGATACTTTCTTTTTTCTATATGTAGGTTTGTCATACATATAATTTCCCTCCACCTGCTGCTAAAGTTTCTATTTAAAGATGAGAACTGAGTTATAGAGTTCACTATAGAATTCCGAAATACTGAAATCCCGAATTTCAGTATTTTAAAATTCCATAGCTGAATGCTCCATAACCGCGAAACTTAAAATCGCGAACCTACACTACAAATACACCACACATAAACATACACACAATGTTCCACCGCAATCAAACATGCAATCCTGTGCTACAGACAAGTAGGGGGGAAAGCCCACCTGCACCCCCCCATGTGGGAGGCTGCGCCCCCCCCCCTTCTTATATATACTAACTCTGAGATCGCACAATCACACACACAAAGGTAACTCACACCCACACATATCACAGCCAAAACACACACTAACATACACTAAAGCCCCCAAACCAACACACTCATACATACTTACCTGAACTTACACCTATCCATTCACACACCGCAACACCAGAAGCTCCGAACTTTGGGATTTTAAATTTCGCACTTCTGGTGTTTCGCGATTTTAAGCTTTCGGCTATAGAGTTTCAAAATACTGAAATTTGGGATTTCAGTATTTTGGGATTCTGTAGTGAATCCGAATTATCTGATGTTATGGATTTGGTCTTTGTTGCCTTTTCCTTTGGGTTCTGTAGGCCTAATTGCAACACTTTTTAAATTTTGTGGCAATTTATTTAAGCAAATTTTGGTATGTGCTTTAAGATACTCCATAAATCCAAACACTCTCCTTTACTTTGGTCCCTGACTCTTGGCACTGCCCGAAAGGGCTTAGGATAATTTCTGCTTTCTCCTCCATACTTTATAAGTACATTATAAGTGGACAGAACCGGGTGCACAGATGCACCTTAACCACTTGACTGTTAGCAAATTATCTAAAACATGATTAAACACTGAATCCGTTAGGCTATTGACTTGCAGAGTACCAATGCATATTTATACCTGGAGAGGCCAGCTAGTCATAATTGTGAGAGGAATGCTTCCACTAGTCAAGAAATGCTTCCAAGAAGTTGAGATTTCTGTTTACTCTATTCTCAACCGTTTTCACCTGGACTGTATTGTTGTTCAACTTTTTGATGGAGTTTTTAGATACAACTAGCATCTTTGGTTCCCTATCCAGTATTCAAACAGGCATGATTTTTCCTTCATGGTTTTACTGAGAAAAACACTAGTTTATAATGAGTTGATAAAATTATTTTTATTTTATCTTTTAAATCTTCATAGCAGTAAGTGAGACATGTTGTTAATTTTTACCTTTACTCCAAGCATTTTCTGGTAATATTTGTGGATATCCAACCTCTATACATATATATATGTTTATTTTATGCTAGGGCCTTGCAGTCATGTCGTGGAGAAGTTGAAAGGTATTGACATCGGTGGTATCACAGTGAAAACTCTCAAAATCAATGCTGACAAAATCATTGATGATTTCAATAAGAGACAGATCCCTCGTTTCAGGTAATCCCATAATCCTTTTCATTAGTTCCTGCTTGGAGAACATCTTATAGCAAGCACAACAGTAAATTAAGCTTTCTTTTTCTCCTTGGAATAAATGTAAGTGATATAGACCTACCAGTTAAGGAAGAACAGACAATCGGAAGAAAAAAAATGTGCATGTATGTGTGTGTGTCTCCATCTGTTTGTCTGTCTAAATAAGTCCTCCATATTTATAATGCTTATATATATTCAATATCCTGATGGAATGAAGAACAAGAATACAGATCTGCAATATTTGTTGGAGCAGATCATGAGAGCAGAAATAAGCAGACTACTTATTTTTAAGACAGCAGCACTTAAAATGTAAAACTGCTACATGTGTAGGTAGCTGTACTTACTAGGGACACACGCTGTAGTAACAGTATTCATCAAATCCTGTCTTTTGGCCTCAAAATTATCATCAGTGTGCTTTGATATTCCTGTTCCACCCACTCCATTTCTGGAGGCTTTCTATATCTTTTTAAAAATATCAAGTAGTGCAGATGCTTTTAGAACCATTCACAAGTTTTCAGTGTTGGGATTTTGTATTTGAACATGACTGTTAAGGTTTTTAACATATTTGGCAGAGTGATTTTAGAGGAAGGAGTCAAGTGTTTGAAAAATGAATGCCTACAAAGGGCAGACAACATTAGTAGTAGTAGGTATTGTTTTATTATCCAGAGCAGCTACTGAGCTGGGCTTAGTGGGTGCAACTGAGCATCTTGCCGTTTTGGCTTATCATTTTCTGAAGAATTCAAAGTAGGTGTGGAGTCGTCTTCTAATATTTGCCTAGGGGGTGAATTGTGTTACTAAATTGTTTAGGATTTTAACTGTGATTCTAAACTGTCTATGCTTTGCTTTTGAAGTATCCCTGCTTGACTTTTCCCCTCTTGAATGTAATTGTCTTATTTTTAGGACTCTTAGGTTTGCCCGTTAGATGCATTATCATCATGTCATTTTTTTTGCCAAGTCTGTCTGAGGCAATTGCAGTCTGACATGTACATCTTGTAGTCATCTGTTTGGAAGGTTACTGCTGCTTTTGAGCCAACAGCCGATTGTGAATCTTTGTCTTCCTTCATCACTGGTGCTACTTTCCCCAGATTTATAAAGTAGTGGGCTATGCCTGGTAAAGTCAGGCTGGGCATTTTTAGGGTGCCATTACGTGAGGGGTGTAATGGAGCTGATGGCAGTTGGTGATGTTCATCATCGTCTTCATCATCAGAGAAATACTAATGGGTTAGTTTTAATTGTTATAACACTTTAACATGATAAATTCCCCTAAGGTTACTAGAAAAGGTTCTGAGACCCCCCCTTTAAGTCATTCAGTGTTATATTAGCATCTCTGAATGATTTTTAAGCTTATTAACATTATATATTCAGGCTTTTTATGATCGATTATCTATCCTTATTCTTACTTTTTACTGCCAGTCATGCTGCCTAACAGGTGGCAAGTATTTTTTTTTCTTTTTTCCTTAAGATTATGTAATACATCTTTACTAAAGGGCCCTCCAACATGAAACTTCATTGCAGTGTCATTTTTAGTGAGCTCAAACCATATCACTAAGAAAGTTTAATGTTCTGCATCAAACTGCTGGTATGTGTGCCTGTCTCTAATCTCCAGTTACTGTTCCTACATTTACACCCATTGCAAAAATGCAATAACACAGATATTTCTCTCTCGCATGCCAAAATAAAAAAGTAAAAAAAAAATACTTTCATAAACTTTCATACAAGAGAGATAAAGAAAAATTATGGAAGTAATATTCCCTCACATTAACCTATAGAAATTTTGCACCGTGCTGAGACTGAAGGAAAGGTGTACCTGGAGTCTGCAAAGGCAGAAAAAAAGTTGTCTTTTGGGCCCACAAAGATCGTCCCTGCAGCAGCAACTCCAAAACAATTTAAATCTGAGTCACATACCCCAGGAGCAAAAGAGTAAGCAAAACTCTCACAGAACAAAGGAAGAACACTGGCATGTGTAATAAAAGAACACTGTGCAACTGAAACAAGTATTATAGGATATCCTCCATTTCACTGTTGCAGTATTCCTAACAGGAAGGATCCCCTGCCAAGGGCAGCCCAACATCCGGCCTGTATACCAAAGCCTTTAGGTTGCTAAATGTACACTGTACGTCACATGTATGCTCCCCACATATAGTGTAGAGCATAAAGATGACATCCAGATGTACCATCCTCAGAACTGAGAGCCCCAGTAGGAACTCTAGTCCAAGGAGTAGAGAAGTAACAAGTGCATCCAGAGGAGAAAAGAACCAGGAGGAGGAAGGAGGGAGTGAATACTGCAACAGTGATGAGAAGGGCATCTACAGTTGTGGTAAGTTCTTACACAACTCTGCTATATCATTCCATTTCACTGTTGCAGTATTCCTTACAGTGAGGAGAGTACAAAAGCTCAGGAATAAGAGAGGAAGGAGGAAGGACCAGCACAGCTCTCTAGGAGCCCATGAAGAATGGCCCTAGCAAAACCAGCTCTAGCTCTGGATATCACATCCAACTTGTAGTGCTTGGTAAAAATATGCACAGAAGTCCAGGTAGCTGCCTCAAGAATAGAGTTAGTATCCACACCCTTAAAAAAGCATCAAAAGAAGCCATAGTCCTAGCAGAATGAGCCGTAAAAGAAGAAGAAAGGCTCTTGCCATGAAAGGAATAACAAAAAGAAAAGGCTTTAGAAATCCAATAAGAAATAGTTTGCAACAGTGAAGATAAGGATATCTACCATTATGGTAAGTTCTTACACAACTGCACTTTTATAGGTTTTACTGAGCTTATGGCCAAAGAACACCATCAGCCACATCACCCAGCAGTGTGAGGAACTAACAATGTCCCCCATTAAGCAGACTTTCTCCATATATCTGTGGTGAACATTTGCGATCATCCATCCATTATTCAGACTGGTTTTAAACATTGCTAGGGAAGTGCTGTGCTTGATAGGTACGAGCTGCCTATTCTAGAAGCAGGGTATACTTTAGTTTAGGTATTTTTAAACCATGACTACTGACAAATGAAAAAAGTTAACACAGTTGAACGGTTAATGCTTGCAGTGCATTTTCAGACCGCGTATTACATCCTTGACCTTGAAAGGAAACAACACACAGTTCAGACTCCATCTTAAATCAAGATGGATTCCAACCTGGCTCTATGTTGAATAGCAAAACCAGTTTTTCCCTCATCAGGGTTTACTGAGGACTTCTTTCTCCCCACACTTATGCAAACCCATGCTCAAGACCAGTGAATTGCTTGAGGCTGCTTTGCAGTGTTGTACTGCTGCCAAGGACTGTTGTCTCTTTATCCCCTAATTCTCACCCCCGAACACACCTGCTGACATCTAGGGATTGTCATGCAGTATGAATGTGCTGGCATATCATCTCACCTCCATGGTGACTCAGTTAGTGCCCATTGTCTTTTTCCCTTAAAGATAACACCAACTTCATTTCCCCACCCTTTACCTGGGATCAGCCACTAGGTGTGCACAAGTTTGTGTCAATCCCCCCCACCCCCCACCCCCCGCCATAGAGAATTTCTACCAGCTCTTCAGCCAACTGTGCAACTAATCAAACTCAGGTTGCAGAGGCCATAGTCAAGGCTTTATCCCTTTATGCCACTGACCTGGCTAGCAGTGTAATGCATCAGTTGGGCTGCAGCCACCTGCATGAAGATGGGCTTTCCCAGGCATACATACAATCTATCTGCTGAGACTGAGTGTGGAGGGTGTCATATAACATGGTGGTTAATACCTTTAAATATGCTGACCTGGAAGAGTCACTTAGCATAACATAGTGCTGGATGTTCTCTTTAAGGAGATTAACCTAGAAACAAGGAAAGATGTCAAAGGCAATGAGGAACAGCTACAAAGAGGCTGTTTAACACGCATCGGTTTACATGCTGCAAATTTATGATGTTTGGGTATGAGGAAGGAGGGCCATTTAGGATTCTAGTTGGTGTTACTTAGTCAAGAAGACAGAAGGAATTTAATCCAAAGAGTTTTCCTTTGAGAGGAAGGCATTGACCCTTCAGAGGAGTTAGCCAGCCAGCTAGACTTATTACTGCCTGAGCAGAAGGTGAAGCTGTTCTGTTGTTCCCTTTTGCTGGAATTGGAAAGAGGACTACTCTGTTGTCTTAATGGCCTGTATAATTACTATTTTAATTTTGCCAGCTGTTTTGGCAGAGTCCTGTAAGAAAAAAAACTGAAAGGTGAATTTCTTTATGTAAGAACTGCACAGTAATTTGTTTGGTAAATGCTGCATTTCATTTCTGAACTTCATTTTTCTCAGTAATTGTGATTTTTGAGTCACAAAGCCGACTCCTATGACTATTTGGTTTTCCACAAACTGCTCTACATACTACAGTATCCATGTAACAACTGTGTACCCACTGCAGTCATTCAACCTTGGTATCTGGAATCCATAGGTAAGTGGCACTACAACAGCTGAGATGGGAAGAAACCAGGGCATGAACAACTAGTTAGTGATTTTCATGAGTTTCAAATGCTTAATCTTAGTGATGTTCCTCCTGTAGTAACATGAAGACATGACAGTGGCAGACACTTTGTCCCTGTATGTTGTACCAAGGTTTTGTACTTTAGGCACAGACTGCAGTTTGTTGCCCTCATAAATATTAAAAGCTGAGCGTGGCAGAGCTGAAGAATCTCAGTGGATGACTTCACTGCCATGGCATCAGTGTCAGGGTTTTATCTGATTATAATATAACAAGATAAAGATCAGCCAATGGCAGTAAAAACATGTAAACAGCAACAGATCCAATAATGAGCCATGTGACACTCCATGCTTCTGAGGAAAAGGACTGAAAGTATTAATTTGAGTTATCGCTCTGAAAATGTCCATGCAGTTTTCAAGCTAGACTAGGGCAGCAGACTAAATTTCACATTATGATGAAAGACATTCAGTCAGGGAGTTGTGGTCAACTATGTCTGATTCTGCAGAGATCATTAGGACAAGTACAGAGAAAAAGTGTTTATTTCTTGCCATGAGCAGATCACTAGCCTTCCTAATAAGGACAGTTTCGCTGCTATGGTGAGTACACAAACCAGACTGATAGGGATCCATTAGTCTGTTAACTGTTAAGTAACTGAAGTTGCTCAAACACTATGTTCTCAATAACTTTCACAATAAAGGCTACGTTTATTTATTTTATTTGATTTTATTTTCTGTTTGATTACCTGGATTTGCTGGTTTGTTGATCCTTTTTAGTCACAATGGAGCAGTGCAAAATTTATATTTCTGAGGATTTCTGTGAATCCAGATTAATCCACTGCTGCATAAGTACTTTCCGGTGCTATTTTGCACTTCATCTTTAAACATACAAGTGCTTCTAATATACTTATGCTTTATTTGCAGAGTTTTTGTACTTTTACCTACTTTAAAATGATTTTATTTTTTAGCCACTGATGTCAGCTGATGAATATCTGCAAAGTTTTAAGCGTTTGTTTTACTGTTTTAGCTTGCTTCATTTCAGTGATTTAAAGTTAGAAAAAATTAGGTCTGCCCTCTGGCGAGAGTAGAGAGTAGCCAGTTTTTCTGTGCTGATAATCACTAGGAAGCCTTAAGTATGCTTGTAGTAATTGGCCAGTGGGTATTTTTCTTGTTTCCTGTTTTATTCTGCTACTATAAAGTCGTTGCATTTGTCGAAAGCCAAGCTTCATGCAGCAGCGGCTATCAGTGCTCTGTATAGATGTAGGTACTCGGAATCTTCAATTCCATATAAAACTAAGCCCTAAGAGTTCTCGGGTACATAGCTGTTTGCGTGAAGAGGAGCACTGCTGTACAACATTAGAATGAGATTGTAAAACACCAAAAAGGAAGTTAGGTGCCTAACAAAACCAGGAACCAAACACAAAACAAGGCACCAGACACAAGGAGGTTGAAAATCACAAAATTACACTGTGGTGAATGTAGCAAACAGCTGTTTAATCGGATAAACGCACCACACTACCAAGCGTTTTCGTCCCTCATGGACTTCATCAGATGATCCATATAATCAACAGCTAATACTTCCTTTTATGTCCCCAACCCCCAGAGATTTAATTGGATAATTGAATAATACAATGAATACAACGAACTATCAACAGTACCTAAAAAATCCCTAGTTCAAAGCTGTAAATATAAATGTAGGTCATAAAAAACAGATTGAACTAAAAAAAAGATCCCTATTTTAAAAAATCCTTAATAAGAATGTAAGGTAATAAGTCTAAAATCAACATGTTACCCCTTAATGAAGTCTGTGCATATCCAGCATAATGTGGTACTCCTTGTGTCCGGTGCCTTGTTTTGTGTTTGTGTTATAATGAGATTGTATTGTTTAGCCATCCAGAATTCAACCAAATCTGTTTATATATATATATATATATATATATATATATATGTTCATGTTTCACTGCTGCACTCCTGACTTGTGTGATTTCCTGCCGTGAAACCCACAGCCGGCCTGATTACAATTGAAAACTCTTTCCACCTCCCAGGGTGGTTGATGCTGTGATCAATGTCAGTACGCTCGGGTATAAAGGGAGCCAGCCTATGTCATGATTTCAGTATTTTCTTGCCGTAGGAGCCCTAAGCAGTGTTCAAGTATGTTGGTCAGTCCACACCAGAGAGAAGTCGATACATACCCTGTTGGGGAACTCCTTTCTTTTCCTTTAATTCATGTCAGATAAAGTAAATACTTGGGTAAGCAAATACCACACAGAGACTTTCACTCACGTTGTGTCACCTGTTTAGGCCTAGACCATGACATCTCTAGTTACTGTTTTTGTGCTTGTTTTAACACTAGGACTACTAGACATAGGGCTGAATTTTTAGTGAGATTCCTGAGTCAAGAATCTCACTTGCATCCAATGGTATCCACTAGTCATTCCAAAATTGAACAACCTAGGCAAAAGAAAGAAAACTAAAAGAAACAAAGGCTTAGGTCTTCGGAGGACAATCTTTCACCGTCTGCCTCTCCCTCTAGGCTTGTGATTGTTGAGGAAGGTGAGGCGCTTTTGCAGCCCCTTCCAGTGTCTGAAATTGTGATGCAGGCCTCTATTGAGACCCATTAGGAGTCCAACATGCCATCGGTCTCATCTGCTTTTATGCAGACCCTTGCATATGGCTTGTTGTTCGGGTCCAGATAAGCTCAGCAGACCTTGCCTTCTGAAGAGTGGTTTTCTACCGGTGACACTCTGCCAAGGCCTACACAGGTGCCTTTTCACCATTTCAAAGAAACAGGTGCCAAGTTGTCAGATGTACCTAGGCCTAAGGCCGAAGCCACCCCAAAGACGTACTGTTTCAGGGCCTTCACCTAGGCCTACTTTTACAGGGATCCCAACAGGATTTGATTAGATTAGCTTGAGGACCTGATTTCTATTGTTGGGTCAAGACAGGCCACAGGGGGTGTTTCCCCAGGGAAAAGGAAAAGGGATGCTCCTTCTGAAGCTTTCCCAGACCCATTTCAATCAGATGAAGATTCAGACCTAGAGGAGTCTGAAGCAAGTCCCTCCTATACATTGTATGATGAGTCTGATTCAGAGGAGAACCTTCCCTCTGCCTCCGCCCAGGGGATTTACCTTTGGGGAGACCATCCATTCTATGAGACAACATTTTCAGTGGGAGGCACAGGAATATTCCCAGTCCAAAAAGAGAGTTAGGGAGTTCCTGGATCTACCTGAATACATGCCACTGGCTGTTCCCCCATTTTAGAGGTAGTGGAAGATGTTTTCCAAGATTCCTCCCTAAATCCTGATTCCCTCCCCCCTGCCCCATGTAAATCAGAAGGGTTTTATAGGGTAGATGACGTCCACAAATACCTTTGTAAAAATCCCTCTGCTGACCCTGAGTTGGTCACCCCGGGGTCCAAAGAGCTAGAGCCAGTTCATCCAGGAACCCTTTACCTACAGATAAAGAGAGTACGGACCTTGCTAGGTTAGGGAAAAGGTATAGACATCAGTTACTCTTACTATGAGAGCCCTCAGCTGTCAACTCCATATGATCAAGTAACAGCAAAAAATTTTAGATCAGGTCAAAAGAAGGTCACTGCCCTGGAGGATAAAAAGCCTTTTCAAAGAGCTCATAGATCTGTCACTCCAGTTCTCAGGTAGCTAAACATTCATTACACTGCGGTTGTGATGCCATGGAAGCTTCTTTCAGAGCAGCTGCCACTGGCCCAGTTATTAGAAGACATACGTGGCTTAGGGAGCAGTCTGTTCCTGAACATGTTAAATCAAACGTCCTGGATGCTCCCCTGGACAAAGACTTTCTCTCTGGCCCTAAGGCAGAGGCAGTTCTCAAAAAGATGGAGAGGAAAGTGCCCTAAGGCAGAGGCAGTTCTCAAAAAGATGGAGAGGAAAGTGAAGTCTATACAGACTGTGAAGGACTTCCTCCAAGTGCAGCCTCCAAGGTACAGTAGGAACTTTCCAACTAAGCACCGGTCATTTACCTCCCAGCCTATGGGGTAGACAGAGGAAACCACAGCTGGCTAGAACCCATAGGCAGCAGCAACAGCTGCAAAGAAGCAGTCAGTGGACCTCCAAGGCTCCCAGACAAAGGAGTTCTAGGTCCCAAGCCCCTGCCAGAGAGCAGCTATGACTCCACTCAGCTGTGCATGTGAAGTCATCACAAAAACCCTACCCATCGTGTACAGCTGCATAGAAGCATCTCTCAACTGTCCAGATTTTTGCCTCATATTTTTGGTTTGTTCCTTATAAAATTTGTGGTTTTCTGGATTTTTGTTGCAAATCAGTGAGGATTTAATTCAGAATGAAATTACAGACATTTGAGTTTCAGACTTCATATCCTTCAGAAAATGCATGGTAGCACAATACCCTTTATTCTAGCAACTTTCTAAGTTTATAAGAGCAGTATTCAAAATTCCTATTTTTGGTGCTTTGACCCCCATTATTTTTGGACTTGACCAGATTTTTTGTGCCAAGAGGTTGAAAGCTGTGGTCAGTACCTACCAGAAACAAGCACAGGACAAACTCAAAAAGCAAGCCACTGGAGGCACATGTGTGTGTCCCAGATTACCCTTTCTCTAGAATAGGCTACACTTCCATATGAAACAGAGGTCTTCCCTGCATTTATTCAAGCACAACTTGGATCCGTGGCTAGGGAATCGTAAATGTACTCCTAGTCTAGCACCTAGGTCTCTAATAGATAGAGGAAGCTTGTAGATGCTGCCTGAATTATAGTCCGGCACAAACCTAAGGGACCCAGAGCCTGTCCAATACTTCTGGGAAGCATGTTTAGGCTTAAAAGGGCCCTTTGGTGTCATCAGCTTTGTATTCTTCTATGATTATAATAAGAAAAGAGTAGAAAAAAAATTATATGCAGCTTAACAATATGACAATGAATTACAAAAGTGGAGAGTATAATAATTAGACAGTGCATAAAACATGTCAACAGTAACTATACATTTTCACAACTGACAAAAGGATTGTGCATACAGCCCAGCTACAGTAACACTATCATCAGCTATCATTTTCAGAGAGTGTTTACAGTATATACAGAAGTTACAGATAGGATAGAAATTATCAAGACATCTGAGGGCCATCTGAAGAACAGAGAACTAAGACTCTGACTTACTAGTCATTTACTTCTGTGCCAGTGGTACACAGTTCAAATCTTTCCACCTTCATTTACCTACTGTGTGACTCCTAGATTCATAGGTTACTTTGATTCATGGGTAATTACTAGGGTAGCTACCATTGTGGAGCACTTTAAGCATAACCAATTTCCCTCAAAGGTGTGATAATCAAATACTTTACTCTGTGTCTATGAAGTAAACCTCCTAACCATTATACCAGCCCCATAGTGTGCAAGTCACTTAATCAGACAATGCATTGTGGCAGTTGTGAATTTGGGCTAGGCTCCTAAATGGTCTCCTGGAACTGCATGCCTAGTAACTACCTATGAACCAAACATTTTTTTGAGGTTGGAATTAAAGCCTCCTTTAAAATATATAGAATATACCTGACCTCATGGGCAACTCAAAATCTTATAGCAGGAAGCAGTACATCCAGACATGCTATAAGCAACTTAGAGAGACATTGGTCCAGCCTGTATATTATTAGATGAATTTTTAAGACCATATTAGTGATCTTTTTCATTCTGTAGCTGATTATCAATGTCGCTAACTCCTCTTCTTGTTCAATGAGTCTGCTAGACTTGTCTTACCCTCCATCAGGCTTATCCCCAACCCATGTCCAGTGAGAAGATCAACGACACTGGTGCCGCATCATACTGCACCAGTGAGATTGCCCTATCCCCACAATCCTGCAGCAGCCTTGCAAGCTCTACATTTCCTGCTTTCTGGAGGTGCATGCTCATTTTCTCATATGTGCAGACCCCAGTGGTATGCCGCTTGCACCAGAGAGCTTGTCAGCTCTTAAGACTGCTATTGCAGTGAGCTTAGGCTGCCTCCTTTCCCCCAGGATGGGTGGGCCAACATTGGCTGCTCACTGCCATCCTCCCCCATACAGCCCATCCAGCATCGTGCTGCTAGTCGAATATGGCTTGTCTAGGATGCACAGTAAGATCTTTATCCCTGTGCACCATGAGAACCACACCACATCAGTGATCCAACTCATTCCAAACTACAAGCAAGCAGTTCTCATTCTCAACATACTCAGTAACCATAGTCACGCTAGGAGACAACTCTGATCTATTATTGGCAACCGTGTCAGCAAAAAATTGAGTAGTTAGCTCACATTGTTGCAATATAAGAGCTGTGCTGGAGGCTAAACAGTCCAGGCTGTACAACCTGTCAGTTATCCATAATAGCATATCTGGTTTATGCATTTAGATACATATTTTCTTCAACTAAAACATAGGAAATGGTTTTCTTTTTAGTTTCTAATTTCTCTTTAACATGGGTCTCCTCGTAGATAATAAGGATCTGCCCTTTGTCATAATCTCTGCTGGTCTCATTTGATACAGTAGTACCCAGTATTTAATTTATAATACTTTAATTTCATTTAAGAGTACATATTGATACCTTCAGATTCTCAGTGTACAACTACATGCAATTGATGTGATCCCAAAAATTATGAAAAAGATACATTGAAAAAGGGCAGCTAATGATGTTGAAAATAACAGTTAGTTGTACTTGTAGGTTGGAAGCATTCAGCTGCAGATTTAATTTGTACTTCATTATAATATCAATGTCATACAAGCATGCCATGTTCTTAAATAAGTAAAAACTTTACAGTGCTGGTCTAACAGAAATAAAAACTCAGATAATTTAGTAATCATTTGTTGAAACAAATAGGTAGCTATGCATAACTGACAAAACAGTGGAGTAAATATTTTGTAATCAAAAGGTTTTCAGAAGTTTTAATAGGCAGCTGTTACAGCAAGACTGAACTCCAGATGCTGCAAATGTAGTGAAAAGAGACTTTTTTGCATTCTCTGCCTGTTGACATTCTGCCGCTCCACAGCCAGTCATCCCATTCTTTACCCATCGTCAGAGAGAGGGTTGATCGGGATGGACCATTATTTAAATGACCATCTTGAGTGTTTTGAGGATTTGAGGTTTTCTGCTGTAGTTTCCCTCATCCCTAATGCACACACCTGGTGAGGCATGGGAGAGGGGATGCAGTGGGATGACAGCAGAAGATGTCCACTCATTTCTGCAAAGAGGCATTCCCTCCAAGAATCCCTGACCCCTACAGTGGCATGAGCAGTAGCTTTCCAGTCTCCTAGCATCATCCAGTGTGCCCCAGTATGTACAACTGCTCCCTCTCCCCTGAGACAGGTGAGCAGACCATATCCTTTAACTCCTCCAGTTCCTTACCTGCCAGCATCACTAGTCCTAAACCAGTAGCCTGGGACAAATTTGTTAATCCATCCCCTGTGCCACGAAACAAGGAGGCATTTTTAAATTTCAGGAGATGAGATGACAACAGTGAAATTACATCATTCATTATTTTTGCATCTTATGTACTGCAAAAGTCAAAATTATGCTAAATGGTTAAAAATGTTATGTGGATCTAAAGGAGGATATTATTCAACATCTGAATTACAACTTTCATATTCTAACTGATTTTATTCACTTTATAGATTAACTTAAGCATGCTGCGTGCTGCATTATAAATTAACCTAAGCATGCTGCTCCTCTCAACATTTTAGCTGTATATCTCCAAGGTAAGTATAACATCTCTGCTTTCTTCCTCCTCTTCTTCTATACCTCTGCTCTCCTGTAGTCTGTTACCAACTATCACTGTTTTCATCTGCTCACATTCTACCTATGCCTCTCTTAACTCTTTTACCACTTATTTCATTTATATCTCATCATTAAGTCAACCTTTTGCTTTCCACCCTTTGTAGATAACTCGGTATTTTGTATTAGGACATCTGTCCTACTTCATAGTTGGTTAACTATATCTATGTACAATATAATGAGTATAAGAAGCCTTACTACTGTGTGTATAGTTACTATTTTATCTATTTTGACATTGTAAAATTTAATCTCGTTCATTCCTTACGTATGGGTATCGGTTTCGAGCTTGGAACCGAGACAGCCATTTTCCAAGCTCGCGTCAGCTTCAAACTCTCGAGATAAACTCTTACCCACAATTCCCCTCTCCCTATTACCCCAGATTTCGTTTGCCGCGTTGCCGTCTGGTCATGTCAAGCTACTTCTCTTGAGCTAAGTACAGACAATTGTTGTTTAATTGCTTTACAAATTACTTTTCTGACAGAAAAGTTGATATTTTATTGTCTCTTGCCCTATCGCATCTAGCGTTTATAATTTCCTCAGATTTTTTTCTCTCCTTTACTTCCTCTTTCTACCGCGAGGTAATTTCTCTTTACCATCGTTGGTAATCCCTTTTCTTTCTTTTTTATACCTTCGGGTACTCTCTTGTACCATTGTTGGTATTTTTCTGTTTGTTAATATGGCAGATAAAAAGGGTAGTCCGGGGTTTAAGCGGTGTTCTGATTGCGGACAACTGCCTACTTTGGATGCACACTCTTTGTGTCTATTGTTTGGGAGCCTCCCATTTATCTGTTGAACCACCTTGTACTATATGTGAAAACGTTTCTAATAGAACTTTGTTAGGAAGGAAAAATAAGCTAATACTGAAGGGACTTCTAAAATCTCCCTTTTCAGAGGCTATTTCTGGGTCAGAGGTCTCAACCCCTCCTAAAGCCCATAAGAAAATGGATGCATCTACTAAGGCTAAATCCTTGCCTTTGTCCCCGGCTGGGGACTCTCAACAACCAAAATCTAAAAAGGCTAAAATTTTGGCTTTCTGTCAGCCCCAGTGCTTTTGGTGCCTAGACCTTCGGCACCGAGGCCTTCAGCTCCATTAGTGATTTCAGCTCCATCCTCTCCTGCAGCCTTCTTCATATCGGCACCGAGGGGCTCCTCGGTTCAGACCGTTACCACTGTATCGGCACTGACTGTTCAGTCGGCACAAACCGTAAGCGCGTCGTCTCCGAGAACTTCCTCAGAACCGAGGCCTTTGTTACTGACTCCAGTTTTGTCGGTTCCAGTTTTGGAACTGACAGCCACTTCGGCACCGATCCCTGTGTCGGTGCAGACAATGACATCGGCACCGATGACTTCCTCTGTGCAGACTACATTAGTCCAATCTTTCTCGGCACCGTTGTCCTCGGTGCGATCAGATGAGATGGGCACAGAGTCTGCCTCTTTTGTGGACAGGCCTGTTTCTCCCTCAGTCTCTGTGAGGTCCACTAGAAGTCTTTCTGAACATGATGTGTTGCGTCTTGTGGACCAGGCTTTCTTGGCCAGAGGTATTCCACCCCCCAGGAACTATCCTTCCTTGGGAGGTGATCACCCATCTCCAAAGACACCTTCTTATTCTCCTCCTTCATTGCCTTTGAAGTCCATGGACATAGTACAGTCTTCCACTTCTGCGGTTCCCTTTATGGATCTCACTAAGGAACCGCAGTTGCCTTCGTTGCATGAAAGTTTTGCTATGGCCCAGGATGCCAGCTGTGATACGCATAGCTTGCTGCTCCACAGCCATCTAGGGACTCTGAGTCGGCAGGCTGAGCCACTTAGGGGAGGAATGCCTCCTGTCCTTGACGTACACTCCTCTCCGGGTGGACCAGCCTTCCAACTGATGCCACTGCTGGCGATACTGGACTGTCTTTACCTCCACCCTCCTCTGGTGCACTGGTCTCACAAGTCGCACTGAGCGGACACCGGGTGCAAGGGCCTCAGGACATATTCCCTCAGGAATCCCCTTTTCCGTTGTCTTCCCCAGCTTCTCCCGCTGAGGAGGTCCACTGGAAAAGTTTGTGTAAGAGGAAGCACATGGACTCCACAGAGGAGTCTCTCACGAAAACACAGATTTCGATGAGGGGGAAAGACCCCCTTGGTCACCCTCTGAGGTATCCTTTGGCGATATCCTTTAAATCCTGAAACAGAGAGGTGACTGGCAGCCTTCTAATCTGACCCCTGAGGAATCTGTGTTCCTGCAGGCTTTTCACGCCCGGCCCCCTACCTCCTGGGTTACTCCACCTGCCGATGAACTTGTCAAGTTCATCGTGCAGCATGCTTGGAAGGCCCCTGATGCTGTTTAAGCTATTCCCTGGAGGCCAGATAAGATCTTGTCCCCTCCTGCTTCAGATCCCCATTGGTCCAAAAGTCTTCCTGTAGATGCTTTGGTGGTGGCAGCCACAACAAAAACGATCTGGCAGAAGAAGAAAGCCAGACTGTCCATCTGCCTAACAGAGAGTCCTGGGCCCTAGACAGAATAGGGAAGCGCACTTTTGCTTCAGCGACCTTTGCTATTAGGTCCCTGAATTATATGGCACATTTTACCAGGCTTCAAAGGGATCTGGTTTCTGAGCTCTCTGAAATCTTGGCTGGTGCAGTGTCTGATGAGGTCCGTGACAAAGTGGCCTCTCAGCTGGCCACCATTGAATCTATATCTAACTCCTCTATGTGATTGATATCTCATGCATCAGAAGGAGCAGCTAGAGTGGCGGGTTCAGCTGCAGTCTTGAGACGACACGCCTGGATGCGCTTGTGCAACTTCGCGGAACCTTTTAAGTCTTCCTTTCTTAATGCCCTCATTGAGCCCTCCTCGTTGTTTGGGCCCAAAGTAAAGCACACTGGCCAGATGTGAACAAGACGGTAAGACCCTTTCTGCCGTAGGTGTCCGTGATTCTTCCCCTCAACGTGCTTTCTCCCGAAACCAAAAGAGTGGGAAGATATGGTTCAAGAAATCTCAGGGTCCTTTCCGTGACGCACAGGCCAAGTTCTCCCCCAGAGGCAGAGGGGGAAACTCACAGGGAAGACGCTCTTTTTGGGGCAGAGGGGGACCGCGTAACCAGGGTTCCAGGGATTCTTTCCCTGGTCAATCCTACCAGCGCTCCTGAAGAGCGGCCCAACTCCTTTCCTCTGGAGGTGGTTGGGGGACGTTTCTCCTTGTACCCTTCTGCCTGGCTAACCATCACCACCGATTCTTGGGTACAAAGGATCATAACCAGAGGTTATCATATCCCCTTTGATCTTTGTCCTGTCCCTTCAAAAAATCTTCCCGACGTTCCACCCAGTCAAAGGGAAGAAGCAGCACTAGAGATAAAAAAGCTGCTAAGAAAAAGAGTCCTCCAAATAGTCCCTCCAGACCAGATAGTTTCCGGATTCGACTCAAGACTATTTTTGGTGCCAAAGAAAACCGGGGACTGGAGACCAATTTTGGATCTCAGTGTTTTGAACAAATTTGTGAGAGTACAAAAATTCCAGACGGTCACTATACAGTCTATCCTCGCGCTTTTGGAAAAAGACGATTGGATGTGCTCTATAGATCTTCAAGATGCGTACTACCACATAAAGGTGGACAGGCCGTCAAGAAGATTTCTGCGCTTCCGAGTGGGAGCCAGTCACTATCAGTTCAGAGTACTGCCCTTTGGACTCTCTACAGCCCCCAGAGTGTTCACAAAGTACATGGCAGTCATCACAGCTCACTTGCGACTTCAAGGATTCCAGGTGTTTCCGTACCTAGACGACTGGCTCATTTCCGCCCCCACCAGAAATCTACTGGAAAAAGCATTGGCATACTCTCTCCTCGCTGCTCAAAGGCTAGGCATAACCATAAACTGGCAGAAATCCAATCTCACCCCATCTCAGTCGACAGAATTCATAGGAGTTATCTTGGACATAAAAAAAACTGCAGAGCTGCTATTCCAGAGCACAAAATTTTAAGGATAAAGCAACAACTAATTCCAGTCCTTTCAAAGGAAAAATCCACGGCTCACTCTGTTCTGCAGCTGTTGGGTTCCATGGCAGCCTCCATCACCATTGTTCCCCTGGCCAGGTTCCACATGAGGCTTCTACAATGGCTACTGCTGACCCAATGGTATCTTTTTCAGCATCCTCTTTCAGCCATGATTCGAGTAACCCACAGATGCAAACAGGATTTAAATTGGTGGATGACACACAATCCCTCTCAATGGTCTCGCCCTTTTTCCCCCCAGCAACCCAAGGCCACAGTGACCATGGACGCCTCCCTGATGGGGTGGGGGGGGCTTTGTCAGGGACAGACAATCCAAGGCACTTGGTCCCAACCGGAGGCCCAACTGCATATAAAAATGTTCTAGAGCTGAGGGCGGTGCAAGCATTCCATCCCCTGCTGCCATGTGGGACAATTGCAATTCAATCAGACAACATGGTGGTGGTCTGGTACATCAACAAGCAAGATGGAACCAAATCTTACCCCCTTTGTCGAGAGGCCATGAGGATATGGCAGTGGGCGATGGCTACCAACCATTTTCTTCTAGCAACGCACATTTCCGGGAGTTCCAATGTGATAGTAGACAGACTCAGCAGGTGCATTCTGCAACCCCATGAGTGGTCCCTGAATCCCTTGATAGCGGCAGAGATATTCCACCGCTGGGACTGTCCTTGCAGCGACCTCTTTGCATCCCCGGCCAACTACAAATGCAGCAACAAATTTGCCCTGATTCCCCCTCTGGGACAGTCACCCAGGGACTCTCTAGTCCACGATTGGCCCTCGGGTCTTTTTTATGCATTTCCGCCCTTTCCTCTCATTCCCCAGTTTCTGAAGAAAGCACGGCGGTTGAAGAGCAAGGTAATCCTCATAGCACCATATTGGCCATGACAGATTTGGTTCCCATTCCTTTGACCTCGCCTACTAGATCGACCATGGATCCTCCATCCAATCCCGGAGTTGATCTCACACCCACAGAACCTGATTCATCCCAACCTGAACAGCCTGAAGCTAACGGCTTGGCTACTCCAATTCCCTTGATTGCCAGGCAGAATGATCTTTCTTTACCAGTACGTGATATTCTCATTGCTTTTCGTAAGTCCTCACTAGAATTACTTATCTGAGCAAGTGAAAAAGATTTACCTGTTGGCTAAAAGATAAACAAGTAGACCCCTTTTCAGCACCAGTGCCGATTATACTAGACTATCTGGCCGATCTGTTTCAATCAGGTCTATTGGCCTCTACCATTAGAATTTGGCTGCAATTTCTAATTTTCATGAGGGTGTCCAAGATTCCTCTCTTATGTCCCATAAATTGTGCAAGACCTTCATAAAAGGTGTGAATCATCTGAAGCCACCTTTTAGAGAACCTATTCAACCATGGGATTTATCATTAGTTCTACAAGCTCTGACAATGACACCTTTTGAACCAGCCTCTTCTTGCGACCTCAAGTATTTGTCATGGAAAATCTTGTTTTTGGTCACTATTACTTCTGTCAGACGTATTTCTGAACATCAAGCTTTATGTATCAAGAGTCCATACTTGATTTTTCATAGAGATAGAGTGTCCTTGAGAACTAATCCATCATTTCTGCCTAAAGTGATCTCTGAATTTTCCATTAATCAAGCCATTGAATTGCCAGTTTTCTTTTCCTACCATTCAAACAGAGGAGAGTATTGCCTACATACCCTTGATGTACACAGGCAAGTCCATTTTTACCTAAACAGGACTAAACCCTTTCGTAAATCTGACCAGTTATTTTTGGCCTTTTCTGGACCTAGATTAGGATCGGCTGTTGCTAAGGTCACATTAGCTAGATGGTTGAAGGACTGTGTGACCTTTATTTACACACAACGTAATATCTCGTTGCCTATTACCAGGAAAGCTCATTCAACAAGGTCAGTGGCAACTTCTGCTGCCTTCCATGCCAGAGCTTCTTTACATGACATCTGTGCAGCTGCAACTTGGGCTAAGCCTCATACCTTCATCAATCATTACAAATTGGATTTGGCCTCCAGGGAAGAGCATCTTTCGGTTCTGTGGTGCTCAGGAATGTCCTTCCATGAGAGCCTCCCAGGAATAGAGGTAGCTGGGGACTCTGTCCCATGCATAAGGAATGAACGAGGATTAACAATATCAGATAAAGAAGTTATGTCTTACCATAACATTCCATCTGTATTGTTGATCCTCGTTCGGTCATTACGACCTTCCCCCTCCTGTGGCTTCTAGTGGATCTCACCATCCAGTTCTCTTAGGTCATTTGACCAGAGGTAGCCTCTACCTTCTTTAACTTGCAAACTCAATCTGAGGTAACAGGGAGAGGGGAATTGTGGGTAAGAGTTTAGCTCGAGAGTTTGAATTTGACACGAGCTTGGAAAATGGCCGGCTCGGTTCTGAGCTCGGAACCGATACCCATACGTAATGACTGAACGAGGATCAACAATACAGATGGAACGGTCTGGTAAGACATAACTTCTTTTTTTAATTATATTCTGCCTGACATTGTTGATATTGTGTAACTTAAAAGATTTTGCTTGTATTGCATGTATTGGAGCTTTTTTCCCCTTGCCTGCACTGAAAAGGATCCTTTGTGTCCAGCCGAACTTCCCCAGTCAACAAATGTAAAATAAATAAATACATAATCCCATTACACATATTTTAAGTCTTGACCCATTTCCATCCATGCCATTTTTCAAATGTCTACACTGTTCCCTTCTCAGTAACATTACCTCTTACAAAGACCCACTTATCCTTTCTACTTTAACCAGTTCTAACCACCTCTGCTCCCTTCCTTTCTTTAAGCATTTATGGCTATTTCCATTCCCCCATGCTGCTCTGCCACCCTCCTGCTCCTTCTCCTTCTCCTTCTCCAAACTGTTTCTAACCTTCTCTACCCATTCACCATGGAATTGTCCAGTGTTTGTATTCAGATTCCTGCCTATCTAAATTATCTTCTTTTCTTTCTTCTACATTTTGCAGTACTAAATGTATTAAATACCTGCTAGATGTTACTGTTCTGCTGGTCTTTAATGCCATCTTATTTTGTATGTGACATCACCACTCAATTACAGATATGTCACAGTGTCTTATAAAATGTTGCCACCTTGTATTCCACATCTTACCTTGGCATGCCTGTTGTCCTGCATCATCCCCATTACGCACTGGCATCTACTACTTAAGACACCACATTTCTTCTCAACTCTACTCATACATCCAGCAACTCCTACCTAGAAAAAACTTTATTTAGCCAGATGACACATTTTATTGCAAAATCCTGGACTACCTTTTCAATCAACCTCCCTCTGCATTTCAACCACCCCCATTTTCTCTGCCTTGCTTTCTTCACCTTATTAGAATAATTGATATAGGAATTTTTAAACCTAACTTCATACTGAAAGGGAGTAACATTCTACATCCAGTTACAGTCTACCAGTTAACACAAATATTCTGTGACCCCCCCCCCAGCTTACTCAAAAGTGCAATTCTTCACCATCCATAAATAGTTTATATTTGGTTTTGGAGTAGGTACTCTCCTAATACCAGTAACAAATGCAGCATTACATATTTCAGATTTTCTGACTGATCATTGTCCAGACACCTATTACTGTTCCCTTAAATGAATCATACCCCCCCACACATTTATTTCTGGACAGTCAATATCTCCAGTGAGGAGACCCCACTGTCAGGAAGCACGTTGACTAATAGGATGCTCTTCTCTTCTCCTTCATTATGATTATTATTATTATTATTGCTGTTAACTTTGCTATCTCTCTCTCTCTTCAGAAACCACAGAAAAAGTTAAAATTGCTTCTTGCCCATGGTTCACCCCTCCCACAAAAGTTAAACTGAAATATTGAGATAAAACCTTGAAACAGTTCAGACTATTTAATTTTATTTAATTCTGTAAATTGAGCAGTGCCCTATGCCTCTAGCTGTCCTATTTCACAGAGAGATGGTTATTACAAGATTTTTGTGTTTCCTCTTCTGAACGCACACTATTGTAAAATAACTGGATCGTCTTCATCTATTTCAATCACTTTGTGCACCTCATCTTACCCCGCCAAAAAGGTGTCGAACTGTTCTTCATGCCAAAAAGTTCAGGAGGATTATTTAATTAATTTATTTATTTGAGGATTAAGACCCATCCTCAAAACAAATCCTCTAAATTAGGATAGAGCATTCAAAAAAAAAAACACAAGATGCTTCCTATGCAGAGTCTGGTTTCTAAACTTGTTGAGACCTCAGTTTTTTTTTTTTTTTTTTTTAATTTACTAATTTGTTAACTGGATACGTGGAATGGTCATCATGGACTCTTTCAGTATTGACTAGAGCCACAACAGTAAGGGTAAAAGTACCAAATTGGCCAATCGATTTTTTATATTTGGAAACCACAGTACCCAGAGAAAATCGATGGAGATGGAACGTGTACATGTAGACTCCACACAGTGGAGTGGTAATTACATATTATCGCAACCACACTTTCTTGCCAGCCCGTTATTTGTATTATTGACTCCTTCCATGCTCCACAGTTGACACAGCCTAACGGTGGAATAATCATCAAAACAATAACCCACAATAGATAATATGGCTCTGTCTTAATCTGTGAAGTCATCAAATGAAAATCCAACCAACGTATTACTGCAACCATGTTAATTGTTATTGAGTCCTTCTTTGCTTCGCGGTCTACTGTCCCTGATCAAAATTAAAATCCACATAGCATAATACGAACCTGTCTTTACTAAATATGAGCACTCCTGAAAACAAAATCTCTCTAACTGTAATATCTACAAAGCATATGATCTGCAGTCTGACTTTCGTATACAAGGTTGTGTACTGCCTTCATCTTGTCCCACCCCTCTAGTGCAAAAAGAAATGACTACTTTCATAATAATACAAGTAACATGCTGGCAAGAATGCATGGTTGTGAAAATACAAATAAAGGGCTGGCGAGAAAGTGTGGTTGCGATAATACGCAAGTACCCTGTACTCCAGAAATTGGAGCTATAAGGCAGAGATCTTAACCACAGAGCCACCTTGCCTTCCTGTTGTTGAACTGCATAACTGTAGTCACCCTGGTATGCACTGTCCAACATCACATTTGCTATTGTTTGCTTCCCTTGATCTTTTCCTGTCCAAATATTTTTATGAAGTTTGTCAATATCCATAGCTTATCTTCAGAGTACATAGATCTTCATTTAACCCATAACTAGAGAACAAGCTTTTAAATGTTGCTTCTCACATTTAATCTGATTAGGATCGTACATTATACTCATTCTACACTAAATGTTAACCCTTGGTCATAATACTTGGCCCAAAAAAGGTATTGTTTTCTTCCTTTCTAGGCCTAATAGCAGGAATAGTAAGACAAGACAGTATTTGCATTAACGGTTACACAGTGTTTCAACCACAGTGCTTTAAGCACTCGTGCTAGGTCAGAACTATTTGCAAACATTTGTTTGAGCAATTAAAGATTGATTTATATTTCATTACAGTTTTCACTGATCTAATTTTTTTAGTAAGTTAATGAAGCAACTTTTGTTATGCAACAATCAAATTAGAATTTCTGAATTGTGTGTATATTTTTGTAGGCGGTCATTCCCCTGCACCCTTCCATGTAGGGAGTGACCCCCCACACACCTTCATTATTCTCACTCCAACATCAAACTGTTTCAGAGAAAGCACAAAGTGTATGTTGCGTGTTTGTGTTTTCCGTTTCTTCAAGTTTCAGGGATCTGACTGTAAAAAAGTTTGTTTTGGGAGTATGGAGAGGGCAAAGGCCCCCCTCCCCCCCCCACACACACACACACTCAGGAGGCAAGCCACCTGCAAAATTATGTTTTCCATTTTTTTCACTTTCTCATTTTGTATTGTAGAAGGAATGCATTAGAGTTTTCAGTGGTTTAGAGTGGCACTTTTTCCATTTTTTTGGTTGCATTTCAGTTCTCCTTTTATGAAAATTATTCATGGATTTAATTGATTTCAGGGTTATATATTCATGCATTGGCCTCAACAAATCTGGTTCCCGTTCCTGCATTGTCACTTTCTAGAGCAGCCTTGGAATCTGGACCCAGTTCCGGATCTCTTGATCCATCAGTCGGGCAGGCTGCATCAATCTCCTCAGTCTCTCAACCTCACTGCTTGGTTGCTCCACTTCCAACCTTAGCTAGGCTTCCGAGTATTTCCCATTCAGTGCGTGAGATTATCCTTTCTTCACACAAACCTACAACCAGGAAGACTTATGCTAATAAGTGGAAACGTTTGTCTTTCTGGGCAGAGGCTAGAAATATAGATTCCTTCACGGCCCCTGTCCATAATGTCCTAGACTTTTTAGCAGAACTTTTTCAAGCGGGCTCCTCTTCTGCCACCATTAGAGTTCAGCTAGCAGCAATCTCCAATTTCCATACGGGCCTCTCAGAAACCAGCATCATGTCCCATAAGCTTTGCAAAGCCTTTCTGAAAGGAACAATCTTGCTCAGGCCTCCAGTGAGAGATCCCCCGCCTCCATGGGACTTAAATTTGATCCTAGCTTCCTTGATACTGCCTCCCTTTGAACCGGCAGCTTCCTGTTCCTTGAAATTGCTTACTTGGAAAACCGTCTTTTTTGTGGCCATTACTTCAGCGAGGAGAGTTTCTGAACTTCAAGCCCTTTGTGTTCGTCCTCCTTACCTAGTTTTCCATAAGGATAGAGTTTCACTCAGGGCTAATCCTTCATTCCTTCCTAAGGTCCCCTCCGAAAATAATTTGAATCAATCCATCGATCTGCCAGTCTTTTTTCCAAATTATTCCAACAAAGCTGAGCACAAATTACACCAGTTGGACATTCATAGGCAATTACATTTCTATTTGCATAGGACTGAACAAATAAGGAAATCAGACCAACTTTTCCTGTCCTATGCGGAAGGTAAGCAGGGTCGACCAGTGTCTAAAGTAACCTTATCCAGGTGGTTGTCTTCTATTACCCTTGTTTATCAGTTGAGGAATAAAGAACTCCCTGCAAAACCTACAGGCCACTCTACTATGGCTTTAGCTACATCGGTAGCTTTTCAATCAAGACTACCTATGGAAGCCATTTGTGCGGCGGTCACATGGGCCACCCCTCATACCTTCATTTCACATTATAAATTGGATCTGGCCTCTAGGAGCAGAGCTGATTTTGGTTCCACTGTGCTCAAGAGTCTGTTCCGATGAGCCACCCAGGACTAAGGTGCTAGAGACGCTGTCCCAACCAGCAAGAATAAAGGCGAGAGAGACAACTTAACATTAAGTTATGTACCTACCATAACATTCCATGTTAGTTGTCTTCTTCTGGCCTTCTTTCTTGCATCCCACCCTCCATCCCCCTATCCTAGCGGGACCGAGAAGAGTCTTACGGGTCTTGTCACTGGCTGAGTCTTTACCGATTATGTCCTCTACCTTTTTCTTCAGCCCTGTAGCTGAAGTCTTGCTATTGGAAAGGTTGCCCTATTGTATTATCATGGTGTTAGGTCTTCCAAACGAGATCTGGGGGTCTAGCGCCAGGCATTGTGGGATATAGGGAGGCCTCGAGCCAGTAAGTAGCTCTCGAGCTTTAGAAAATGGCCGAGTTGGAGCCGAAGGTCGGCTCCGAACCCAACCAGCAAGAAAGAAGGCGAGAAGAAGACAACTAACATGGAACGTTATGGTAGGTACATAACTTCTTATTATGAAGACTTGAAAGTCAGCCATATATTTACAAAAAAGAATGGCTTTTACTGATGTATGAAATATATTATTTAGAAATTATTCATTACAGCTTCTAAAATAGTACATTTCCCCTAATCATTCAGTCCTCCTTAATTTTATTTCCTGAAAGGTGTAGTAGAGTTTTATTAAAAAAAAAAGGTGTTTACTAAGGGAAAGCCATTTGTGGGCTTTCTTTGATTTGTTTGCTTGTGAGATTTTGTCTTGTCTGTTGGCAGTGTGAGGATACAGAAAAAAAAAAAAAGAGTAGGGAGACACCAGGAACTCAGGATCCAAAGTACCACCTGTGTGACCCTATGTTTAGGAAGGCTTAGATAAGTTTTCTAAGGAAATGCAATTTTATTTAGAATTACACAAATTGTACTCCTTGTATAATAAGAAAGATAGTCAGCTGATCAATCCAAGTAATGATTTCAGTATCACTCAAAATAAATCTGTTATTATTCAAAGTGCATGTATTAATACAGTCAGTGATTATCAGTTTATATCATTTGTAATCATTGAATGTGTATTATATAATATGTGCACTATATTTGATGAAAATAATTATTTTGAATGACACTGAAATCATACGACATGAATTAATCGGATTATCCTTCTCTTTATAAAAGTTGTTTATGTATGTAATTTCACTCCTTCCCATATACATTTAAATAAATATTTTGAAGCTTTGAGACGGTCTGTTTTCTTACACCTAGCTGTCTGTCAGATGAGAATGTTTTCTATGCAGAGATTTAACTCAGAGGGGATGTGTGAGCCTAGAACGGTTAACATGCAGGATGAATTTTTACTTTGGTTTAACGTCACTTCAGATTTGAAGCAGGTCAACCTTGCAGCTGCCAGTCTGAAGGACTAAATATGAAAAGTATACATTATATATTTTTCTGTAGGTAAATATGTAAATGTTTCTTTTTTGATTCAGCAGTAAAAAGGCCAACACTGGGGCATGTATAAAATTCAGACTTGTTTAATATTGTGTAGCAGAGTGATGTGATCCTTCTGGAAGTTTCTGTATTGAAGAGTTTATTTGGGGGATATGGGTGCAGAGATTCAAGATGTATTGGATGCTGTTTCACATTTGTTCTGATGCATTTGCAGATGCCATTTTATAGTGCTCATTGCAGCTTTAAACAGGCTCTTTAAGGATTGTGACCAGGAGACAGGCTTGCCTCAAAGGATGGTTTTAAGTGTGAGGTTTTACTCAAGTCATTAAATCTTTCTTTTGAGGCAGGATCCTCCTTAGTGAACAGCAACTCTCCTGATCATGAAGATGGAGGGAAAAAAAAATCATAGAAGGCATTTTTGTCTAGACCAGTAAATGCTGCCCTAACCATTATATTTTGTGGGGCTCATGGCAAACGTAACAGATGAGAACGAGGGCAGGTTAAAAAGGTAGCTTTTCCAAAAGGGGTTATTGGCTAGAAGAATGGGTTCCAGAGTGAAATTCTTCATCAGGTCAGAAACTTTTTACTGACAAAAATAGATATAATTCACTTTTGGGCAGCTGTGCTAGTAGTGGTTGGGAGTGCCCTTATTGTCCCTGCCCCTCTATTTTGATATCTCTCTCTTAGGTCAGATATCACCAAAAATGTGTTGGTAATTGGGGCAGATTATCCAAGTGTTGGAGCATCTAGAATATTATGCACTCAGTGTATTCAGAACCTTTTGTACAAGGATTACAATATTTTCTTCCAAAGCCAGAGGTTTTGATTTCCAAATACATTCTGGACTGTAGTAGTCAGGATGAGATTTTGCTAAATTCAGCAATGGAAAGGGATAGTAGAACATATCTCTTATCCCTGTTGCTCTAGATAAGATTTTTTATGGTGCCTAAAAAAGAAAACAGATGAAAAATAAAATATATTTCATACAGACAGAGTAAAACAATTCAAGGTGGTGTCTTTTCAGTCCCTCTTTTGTCTGCCACCTCTCATGGCAAGGGTGGTCACTCTGAATTTGAAGATCTTATGCTGACATTACTCAATGGAGATTTCAAGTCACTGTTCCCCACTTGCAATTCTAAAATCTTCCCTTTTGATCTTGGGACATTTCTTTTTGTTTATCAAGTGAGTAAGCCCAGCCGTGGCAACATTAAGGTCAAACAGCATACTTAATTTCCCTAACTTAGATGACTACGTCTTAATTATTCATGTCTTTGAAATAACTTGTAGAGGAACTGGCTGTGGTTGTTGATGCCTTTTCTGGATTTTGTGGGGTTCACTATTGTTTAGAACTGATCATTTCAAATCCCAACCAAGAGAAAAGTATTTTTGAGGTGAATAGGTCTGTTACATTCCATCAAATAGACGATATTCAGCAAAAGAAAGGATTTAGAGACTGTTATGATTTAAATGCCCAGTTCTGAAAATAATCTGTAAACCAGGAAGTTTTTTTTGAGAATTCATACGTTATATCTCATCAAACATTTTAATAGTTCACAGTACAAGACTGTACATAGGAAAGTTGCAGTTTTACCTCAGGAACATGTGGATGAAAAAAGGCAGTACTCTGAGCAAATTTTCCCCGAGATTAAAAAGATTTACTTAGCAGATTATAGGAGTTGACAACAGTATGGCCAAGCCGTTATGACATTTTATTTTTTAATGTTTTTTTCAGTGTAGGGCATGTAGTTCTCTAAGTAGATGATGCTTCTTATAAAGCTGAAGAGCTTAACATTTAGATCCTCTCAGATCAACCTAAATGGGTCATCTCCAAATAGTACTGGACATTACCACATTGTTTTGGTATATGAACTCATAAGGGGACACTTAGTTTCCTTTTCGACAAAATGGCTATGATATTCTGAGACTGGGTAGTTAGTAGCTTTAAAAATAAGGGTAGTAGCAGTTCCAGCATGCAGAGTGTTTTGGGAAGCTTTTTGAACAGAGCCATATGGTGGTGCACCATGAGAATATCTCAGTCCCTTACTGGTTTTTGAGGACCAAAGTAGGGGACTACTTTGTTTCAGTGTAAGTTTCCAAGTTACAAATTTTTTTTGATAAGGGGCTCAAGATTCTGTAATCATGACATGGTCAAAGCCCATTTTATGGTTATTTTTCCCATTCCTTTTGCCAAAAGAGTCTTGGCTTATATGATAGCAATAACCCCAACATGGACACGTTAACCATAGTACTCATTTCTTGTATAGTTTCAACTATGTTCTGTCTCCTTCTGCCTCTTGAATAATGTCATTTTAGTCAGAAAATAGAAAATGGCCTGTGCTTGCCTTTTCTGCTTTTGAAAGCTTGGATCCTGAAGTCTCTTATTTTGTTGGCAGATTTCTGCTGAAAAGTAATAATGCCAATATTGGGAAGTCTTAAATTTAAGAGTAGTTTTACTGGTGTCAAAGAAAGCACCTGGAATTAGTGCAGTTAGGTCTACAGTAATATTGAAATACTTGGCATACTTGCTTGACCAGAATTTTGCACTTCTCTATTAGTGTTAAATGTGTAGCTCTGCCATTATGTTTGTCTTGGGAATGTGTATTAGCTTTTCATCCTATAATTATTGTGCACTGTATCTTAAAAAAAAATTACAAACGAGTGACATTTTCAGAACAGAATGTGAATTTTGTTTTGGAATGATTGACCAAGTTTCCGTTTGAACTGACAGAGACTGTTTCTTTGAAATTCATGAATTAAAACACTTTTCTGCCAGTTGACACAGAGGGTTAAGGCTATGAGCCATAGTTCCTATCATACAGTGTTTGACTACTTAAGGGCAACTGGGAATTTGGGCTAGGTTTCTCAATGTTTACCTGGACTACCAGCCTAGTTAACTGCCTGTGAACCCAATAAACCATTTTGGAAGATACCATATCAACCAAGTGAGTGCTGTGATCAGAGTTGATATATTTACCTCCTTTCCGAATATGTAGATCATTATTTGTCAGTCTTGCCTGAAATTTCATACAAGATTGCCTAGAACCAAAGCATCCAGTTTCCTCTGTTTATATAATCATTATAAAAATTGTAAGTTGTTGCTTGTCTGTTGTATGGATTGTGCAGGTAACTGTATTTTATACATTTTTAGAGCTCAACTGACACCTTTATTAAATTATCACTTAAGACATAGGCACATGTAGATTAATAGTAAAGGAACCATAACAATATTTTCATATTCATGCATTATACATCATGTTTTTTCTTTAACAAGTATTATTCACTCCAACATTCAGTGCAACATTACGTAATTTTGAACCTCACTCCTACTCCTGAACATTATTCTGCTTGTATTGTTACCATAAATTCCATGTATTTCTGTATAATTTGCTTCTTTCCTTTTTAAAAAATCCCACATCTAGTTCTTTTATCTTCCTTACAATATTCAGTACTTGAGTTACAGTTGGTTTAGATTTTGATGTCCATTTTCTAGTAATTGCTTTTTTAGCAGCCGATAACATTAAAGTTAGCAAGACCTTACTATGAATGCACAATTCAGATTCTATGCCCTAGCTTAAAATAATCATTTCCTTAGTTACAGCCTTTTGCTCCCCCCAACATTTCTGACTGAGTATTCTGTAGGGGATTTCTAAAAATTTGCCAACTTATTTCATTCCCAAAAATATCTTCCCAGTTAACTCTCTGTTTTCCATCACACCTCCTGGATTTGTCTGATTGGGGTATAAAAATACCCATGCAAACACTTACAAGCAAAAATCATAAACCTTCTGGACTTTGCCTTATACAAATGTCCTGTCATTGTCCCTTTGTAAATTGCATTTCCAGCCTGTCTTCCCATTGTTTTCTAACCTCCTCTGATTGAGTCTTACAGTTATTATGCAATATTTTACATGGCCCAGAAACTATTCTTTTTTTAAACAGTAGCTTATGTTCTATAGTCAATTAAAAATTATACAAGAACTGGTCTTTCACTTCACATTCCCCTGTCACTTTCTATTTGCCTATATTCTGATATCAGTCTTTGGTAGGGAGGACAGTCTCTAACCTGCAGTCCAACCTTTTTGGCCTCATCCCACTGTATTACCCTTCCCTCCATAGTCATTTGCTAAGAATACCTTGGTTCCCTTGCTAATTTTCTCCAGTAAATTCCAGCCGCTCTTGCCTGTTTCTGTACTCATACTTAAGTCATCCCTGGTGGCAGAATCTCCTTTTTCCATTCCTGTCTTCGCTTAGTTTTTAGACTGCTCAGTGTTACTTTATTAATATAATATTATGTATGGTTGTTCTTGTTAAGGATTTGCATCCAAAGTCATACTCCTTATTTGTTAAACTTACCCTGTTTCATTCGCATCACTTTACATTTGATTTATAATTTCCTGTTGTGTTTATATATATATATATATATATATATATATATATATATATATATATATATATATAAATATATCACTCAAATCAGGTAATCCCAAATCAACTTGTTCAGTGGGGGGGATCAACTTATCCCGTTTAATCCTACCAAACAAATTCCTTCAACTCTAATGTCTACAGTTTCTCATCTGGTTTATAAAAATATGCCTGACCTATATGTAAAGTTAAAGGGACAAAAAACATTTTTTTATTTGTATCTTACTGTCCATATACATAAACAAAAGCTTCCAATTTCTCATTTTTTGTATTCTCATTTTAATCTTTTCCCACATATCCTTTGCAGCCATAATAGAATCTTTTTTAATCCATACACCTAAATACTTCATCTTATGTCCATATAAATATTGGTATTGCTGAAACAGTTCATGTGTGGTATATAGTTTACCACTACAATTTTTGTTTTATTTTCATTAATTTTTTTATCCCAAAAAACTTGAAACTATCTCAGAATATTCCACAACACGAAAATGTCCTTTTCTGAATTTATCAAGTACAAAATAATACCATCTGCAAATAAACTAACTTTTCTTGATTACCATGCCAGTTATTTCATTGGATTTGTGGGTTCCTTATTTTCTTTGCCAGTGGCACTAAATATAAAGCAAGTAACAAAGGGGAAAGAGGCACCCCTGAGTGGTTCCTGTACTCAAACAGCATGTCAGACAGGAACCCGTCCACCTTAATTTTTGCCTTTGACCCTTCATTTATCCTTCTGATTAACCCTATAACTCTATCATGGAATGCACATGCTTCCATTGCCGTACTCATCCAGTCCAGGCTGATTCTTAATTTTGTCAATGTTTGCCTTCCCCTCCACAAAACCACATTGATCCATATCTATCAGTTTTGGCAGCACCTTTGCAATTCCTGTAGCTGTTGTAGACATAAGCTCTTTATAGTCATGGTTTAAAACTGAAACATGTCCGTGAAGTTGGGGCTAAAGAGTCTTTATCCTCTTTCGGTAATACAGCCAACAGGATTTCTCCCCAGGATGCTGTTTCCCCCTTTCCCTTTTAAAATATTGTTAAACAAACCCTTCCATATCTTTATCCCTTTCTTCCCGCCTTACTTCCAGACTTCCTCAAGAATGTCAACTCTTATTGGAGACTTCCCTGTCAATTAGTTGCTGAGTGTCATCTTCCTCTAAGCTTGGCATAATTAAGTCTTCCATAAATATTTATCTGTGCCTTTTTCTTGGTTTTCAAATCCTCTGCTTTATACAGTTTTCATAACATTTCTGAAATATCTCTAATACCTCTGTAGAATCTCTAGTTATTTTTCTTGTTAAAGTTTCCCTATGTGTGGTATCAACCCTTTCTCTTTTCTGTTGCCTAAATCATTCTGGTAAAGGTTTTTGTGCTCTGGAGTCATCAAAAATAGTTTCTTATCAGCAACCTTTCTTAAACTTGTGCAAATTATCCAAATACTCCCTTATTTCCCTTTTGCACTCTGCAGTTGCTCCTCCTCTTGTTCTGTCAGATTCCCTTTATTCTGCAATACTTGTCTCCACCCTGTTTTAAAACTCCTTTTTCATTTTATCCCACACAGATCTATCCATTCTGAAGAAATGTCTACCTTCCCTAATAACTTCCAAATAATCCCTATAAATTCATTCCTTAAATGCCTTCCTTTTAACAAGTAAGCAGGACTGTGCCAGTATCTCATTTTTAATTTGTCACTTTGCATCTTTGTCTTAGTTTTTATTGGTGCATGATCAAAAATAGTTATTGAATGTGTGGCAAAGCTTTTAGTTAAATACACATGTTCCTGTGAAATTTAAATTTTATCTAGTCTAGCCAAGTTATTGTACATTGGGGAATAATATGGAAATTCTTTCTGATTTCCAGCTACTCAGTTCACATATCTCATAGCAAATATTCTCATATTTCTTCAGAAATCTACTCTGTTTTGTTATAGTTTTCCTTCTAGATCCCCTGATGCACCTTCACTATTGCAAATCAAGTTCCATTTCCCACCCATAATTAATATTCCGTGCTGAAAGCTGATAGTTTTCCTAGTATTTTAAGCTCCAAAATATTATTGAATTGTCACTTGTGACATATGTAAACTTACATTTATATAAAAGTATTCAAACAATATTAACAAGTTCACATGTACAAACATATATGCATCACATATATTATTCTATACAATATAATTAGTCCAGCATTACATAAACTGTTCAATTCCTACCTTCTCTTAAACCTCATTTCTCATTCAAAACATTTTACTACATGTATTGTTACTACCATTTTCTTTTTTGTGTAATTTAACTCTTATGCTTTTCTAAATATTCCACTTCCTGTTCTTTTTCTCTGTTACAATATTCACTACAAGTATGATTGGTTTAGACTTTGATTTTTCATTTTCTAATAATTGCTTTTTACCAGCCTCCAGAATTAAACTTAAGAAGGCCTTACTGTGTCTAGGCAATTCAGATCCTGTATTCCAGCTGAAAAAATCATTTCCTAGCCTAGCATTTCCGACAGAGTAGTCTGTAGGGTATTTTTAAAGTCTGTCACCATGTTGCACTCTGAAAATATATGCCGCAAGGTACCTGTTTCTTCCCCATTTCACCTCCAGCATTTACCATCTACCTGAAGAAAAATTCTTTGGAGTCTGCTTGGGGTATAAAAGTACTTATACAAACACGTCCAAACAAAAATCCGAAATCTCCAAAACTTTTGTTGCATATTTGGGAGCTGTAAATATGTCCTCCCATTGCTTCTTTCTAAATTGCTTATCTAATCGCTTTTTCCAATCTTTTCTGACTTCCTCTGATTGACTCCTGTAGTTATCATGCAATATTTATATGCCCTACTAATTATCCCTTTTTAACAACAGCTTTTATTCTAGATTCAAATAAAAACTCAACCAGTGCAGGTATTTCTCTTAAGATTCCTCTATATCTTTCTGTTTGTCTGTACTCTGATATGAATCAACGATGGGGAAGGTATTCTTTACCCTGCAGTCCAAATGTGTTCTTGGCATCTTCCTATTCTGTTACCTTTCCCTCTGTACTTATTTGTTCCCAATACCTTCACTCCTTTGACAGCTTCTTCCAGTAAATTCTAGCCCCCTCTTTTCTCTTCTCTGTACCCCTAATTGTAGTCATCCCTATTGGAAGAATCTCCTTTAGTTCTTAGTATATTTTCTGCTATTTTCTGAATATAATATTCTGTATGACTGTTATTCTTCTTAAGGATCTGCATCCAGAATCCTACTCTTTCCTTACTTCTTGAATTTCCCCCTGGCTTCATCATCATTCCTTTCAACTTTAAACTGCAGCTTTCAGCTTATGTAATGTATAAGATCCTTAACGGTGTAGCTGTAAAATATACCATCAAATCAAGTAATCCTAAACCTCCTTGTTGTATTGGAAGGATCAGCTTATCCCACTTGACTCTTTCCCCTTTATCCTTCCAGATAAAATCCTTCATGTCTTTATTACTGTCCCCAACTTCTCTGGTTGATAAAACTACGTTTGGCCTGTGTATAAAACTAAAAGGTCTAAAACATATTCACTGCATGTATTTTGCTATCCATATCCATAAGCAAGAGCTTCCAGTTTCTCATTTTTTTGTATTATCTTTTGTTTAGTCTCTTCCCACATATCCTTAGCTGCATAACAGCATTCTTTTTAACCCATAGTCCTAAACACTTAGTTTTATCATGTCCTATTGCTGAACCAGTTCATGTGTGGGCACATAGTTTACTGCTATAGCCTTTGTTTATAGGCACAGTCTCAAAAATGTTCAGCAACACTGAGATGTTCTTTTCTGTTTCATCAAGCACAAAATGGTATCTTCTGCAAGTAACGCCAACTTTTCCTGAATACCATACCAGTTATATCATTGAATCTCTTATTTTCTTTGCTATGGCTCTAAATATAATCCAGGTAACAAAGGGAAAGAGGACACCCATGCCTGGTTCCTCTGTTAAGACACAACTTAGCAGGGAGGAACCCTCCCACTTTGATTTTTGCCTCTGATCCCTCATATATCCTTCTAATTAACCTTAATATTCTATCAAGAAATGCAAACACTTCCAATGCTCTGTTTATAAAATCCCAGCTTACTCTGTCGAATGCGATCTGTGCATCAAGAACCACCCTCTGGGTCATCACTGTTCTATTAATTTTGTCAGATGTTTGCCTCCCTTCCACAAAACCACACTGAGCCATATCTGTCAATTTTGGCAACAGCTTTGCCATTTTTTAGCCATTATAGACATAAACACTTTGTAATCATGGTTTAAAATTGAACTGCCTCAGGGTCTTATTTTTATTTCATTACCCTGCATTTTTATCATAAAATTGGTGTCTGTTTTTTTTTAACTTTATTCCCCTCCTAGATGTGATAAACAGATTGCATGCATTCAAAATACATTAACTTTTACCCTTGAAGATACCAGTGTTTTGGCTTTTTATCATAGTAATTATTAGTACATGAACTGAAATATCAGCTGGATGTGTTACAAAGTTTTTAATTAAATGTACATGTTCCTGTGAAATATAATTTCTATCTAGTCTAGCCCAGTTATTGTACCTAGGGGAATAATATGTAAATTCTGTCAGAGTTCCTATTATTGAATTCATGCCTTTGATACCAAACATTTTCATACATTTCTTCAGAAATCTACCCTATTCTGTTATATTTTTTTCTTTCTAGCCTCCCTCATTCACTCTCTTTGTTGCAAATCATATTCCATTCCCAGCCTATTCTCCACAGAAAGCTGATTATTTCTCCCAATTGTTTAAGCTCCATAACAGAAGTTTTAGGTGGAATATAAATACATGCCAGAGTAGTGTTCATCACTTACCATTAGCCCATTACTACCACATGTCTGCCATTATTATATATTTTTTCTTCTATTATTCTATGAGCTCCTCTAGCAATTAATATATGTACTTCTCTTTTCCTTTGTCCCTGCTATTCTCCTAAATATCTGTCCTGAAATCCTTTCCTTTATCAAATTCACAGGCTCAGTTCTTTCCAAATGTGTCCCCAGTAGCACTACTGTTTGCATTCTGCATTTTTTTAATCTAATTAAATATTCTTTCCTTTTTGCCTATACCTGTGAGACCATTCACATTCCAAGATAATATGTAAAGTGTGTCTATTATGTTAAGAACGGATTAATCCCACCTATTTTATACAACAGCTTTTTTAAATGTCTATTTCTAGATTGTTTGATACATGCACCCAAAGCTATTTGACAGGTTGATCCTTTATACAGTTTTTTTCTTATCAACATTTGAACCTGTGTCACATTTTACAAGACATTTTGTTTTAATGAAAACCTTCAAAACTAAAACAAGCAAACAAACACACACCCCAGAACCTGTTAACTTAATATGAGCACACAAAACTATGTACATCTTCAAATAACAACTTTAACTTTCCTAATAGGAACATTTGTCCCAAATAGACAGCTGCAAACACATGCCATAGCTAACCTAAAGTTAAAGTAATTCATGCTAAGACACATATTACTGCCTTTGCTTCTACTTACACTAATTGATGTCTGTTTTTTTAACTTTATTCCCCTCCCAGATGTGATAAACAGCTTGCATGCATTCAAAATACATTAACTTTTACCATTGAAGAAACCAGTGTTTTGGCTTTTTATTGCCCTGTAATTAGCTTTAAGAGAGAAAAAAAATAGCCCTCAGCTGCAAGGTCTTAAAGACAAGCTGAAACATTTATTCCTAAAGGAACAGTTTTCATTATATTCAGTGTTTTCTAGCTTACCTGTTTCCAGTTAAAACTTGTTGTTAGATTACACCAAGGGTCTTAATCCAGACATTCACCTCTGCAAAAGTAAGAGAAACATATCAATTCCACATATATTATGATCTGTGCACTTCTGCACCTCATCCCCCACCTCAAAAACCCAAGATTACAGCCCACTAACTTAAACATGCTTTTTTTCTAGCCTTTGTTTCTGTTTTTGCACGGTAATGCCTACATTTCTTAATACTAAAAAAACAAGAAAGAAAGAGAAAGACCATCTGTTTACTTCAGTATCTTTATCCCATTCAACAACTGATAATGCTTTACTATAAAGTATGCAATTTATATCATGATAACTTTCATAGAGACATTTAGAACTGAAATTGTTTTATGTAGTTACCTTTTTCCTTCCTTTCCATTCTCCTTAGAGTCCATCCAAACATTTATGACATAAAGTGAGGCAAATGCTTTCATTTCCCCATAAGTTTAATGAAGTCAGCAAAAGTCCACTGTTTCCACTTTTTCCATGTACAGCCGTATTTCACAAATGTGATTGATGCTTTGCACTCTCACACTTATTCACTATTTGGTGTGTTGCTTGTCTTCTTTCTTTTCATCTCCATCTCCCAACTCCTGGTTCTGGTTTTGGTTCAATTTCAAGGTACTCTGTATTCTTCTAGTCATCTCCCTGTGCTTTTCTCTGTCTTTTCCTTTGGAACAATGGAAACTGTTTTAATGGCAAAGTCTCTGCATATGCTTTATTATCAGAGGAATGCAAAACAGAGTCACCTTCAAACTTTTGTATTTCCTCCTTAGCTTGTTCTACATCCAAAAATTACTTTGACCCTCCAGGAAAAATATTTTTAAGACAGCTAGATACAACAGCTTGAAACTCATACCTAACTCTCAACATTAGCTGGAATAAATGTGTTTCTCCTGTGCCTAGTATACATGAGTAATCATTTCCCAACACTCTACTGTCTCCAACTTTACAACTTTTAATACATTGCCCTTTTGCCACAGTTTTGGACGGATCAACTCTTTCTGCCTGCAGGTTTTATCTTTACTAATACAGGTCTTGGCTGCTTTCACATGGACAGGTCTGGAGCATACATTCAATTAAAGAGTTCCCTGCTGTGGAATACCAGTCCAATTTCTTATCTGTGCCTTCATAAAATTAGTATAGTCTGTTCCTTCTATTTCTCTGTTACATGAGAAATCTTAGATTTTCTATACATGCTCTGTCCTCTAATTCTACCATTTTTTGAAACATCTCTTCTTGATACTCATCCAGCCTTTTCTTCATTTTGACCTCTGATGTTTTTCAGTTTTATCAGTTCATATGAATGTTTAAAGCTTCTTCCATGTTTCTAGCTTTTTGTTATTTGAGTTGATGTAGTCATTCAGTGTTTCATTTATTTTAATCCGCTCTGAGCACATTTGACTTATTTTTTCCTCTAGATTACTGGAAACCATGTCTTGTACCAAAGCTGGAGCTTGAACATTTTACCAAACAGCAGCAGGATTCTTCCCAGTCAGCATTTTCTCTTCACCTTTTCTAGCTGATTTTCTTTCAATGACTCTTAGTTTCTTCTTTGTTGGTATCCAGGCAGTGTACTTACTAGCCAGTAACTGAATTTACTAAAAGTGACAAGAGTTCCTGGTCCTTGCCTTTCCGTTTCTTTTTTCATATTGGGAGGCCTGAAATTAAGCTGCAGATCAGTGTGCAGCCATCTTAGAAAGACTAACATTTTAAACTCCAGTTTTATTAGAATATAAATACATGCATTCGTAATCATCCATTTGTAATCATCCTGCCTTGTCAATACCCTCTTACTACCACTAATCTACCACTACTGTCTTTTTCCTCTTTTATCACTATTGGAACCACTATAACAATCCATATTATTCCTCCTATTTTCCTTTATCCCAATATTCTGCTGAATCTCCATCCTGAAACCTTTACTTTGTCAAATTCACATGGTCATTTCTATCCAAACATATCTCCAGCAACATTACTATTTGTATCCTTCATTTCTTAATGTAATTTTTTACTCTTTACTTTTTGTCTATACCTGTAAGGTCATTTACAGTCTATGATAATGTGGGCAGAGTAGCCATTATGATAAAAAAAAATATTACTGCCACCCATTATACTTAAGAGTTCTTTTGAATGTATATTTCAACCTTTTGGCTTACACACACAAACTAATGTTTGGTAGACCAATCTTTTAACCAGTTGCTTCTTCTCATTTCCATTTGAACCTTTGTCACATGTTTCAAGAATTTTAGTTTCAAAGAAAACATTCACAAAACTGAATACATTTTCAGAACCACCCATCCAACACACAAAGCCATATACATTTTCAACCAGTTAAGTTTAACCCTCTATATAGCAACAATTTTCCAAATTGATGCTGCTCCCATAGGCACTGTCTAATCTGAAATTGTTACCCATGCTAAAGCTCATATCACAGCATGTGTTCCCACTTAACACTAATTGCTGTCTGTTATTTTATTTATCTTTGTTATCCTCCCATGTGTGAAAAATAGCTTGGATGCTTTTAGTGGTTATCAAATTTTAGTCCTAAGAAAAAGTACACTGGCTACCTTTGAATAAATAAACTAAAATGTGTACTGTTCTTTTAAATGCATTACGGTGTTAAGACTGTTGGGGAGGCTAATACTGCTTCTTCATTTCCTGCAGTTTTAAACATTATTTTCACGCAACTGCTTGCCACTATATCTTTAAGTGTTACTTTTTTTTCAGCAAACAACACTCAGTACTCTGAAAGATTAATTGCTTGCACCTGCAGACAGCTAGTCTCCAAGTAAACACATTCAGCAATGAGAAAGAAACAGCTAAAAGCTTTGCTGACTCATGAAATAATCTTTGTAAATTTCACTTAGAACACAATGTGCAGACTCCCCTTGGCCAACTCCTACACCTACGAACTTCTTCTCTCCCACTGAGAGCATCTATTAATGGCAAAAATACAAAAAAAGCTAATAATTTGCAGGTGCAAAAAACCAACAGTTTTCTATTCCTTTCATCATTCTATCTTATTTTTCATGCCTATTTGCTTACAAAATGTCTGTAGATCAAACCAAGAACATTAGTCTATACACCCTCACTTATAAAAATATGGAAATTACTATCTTAATTCTGTATCTATTATTTATTTATTTATTTATTTATTTATTTATTTATTTATTGACTGGGAAAGTCCACTGGGTCAGAAACCCATTTTCAGTGGAGGCCCGGGGAGAAAAGCTCCACAGTTAAATAGTATATTGTACAAATTATACAGGAATATATAAAAAGCAAATACAAAGTTAGAGATGCTACTAAAATACTTAAAATAAACTTTCAATCACAGAAGCCTAATAGACATTAGGACGGTGAAACATGTTGCAGTACACCCGAGAGTAATCAAAGAGCATTAATAACAGTGATGCATATCATAGGTAGACGAATAAATATTCAGAGAAGAAGAAAAGATATAAGAGAGAGTAGAAATTAAGTAAAAAATGTTTGAGAAGTTAAGGGGGCTTATATTGTATTTTACAGGTACTGGTAGGATTTTTTAAAAAGTGGGTTTTTAGAGCGGCTTTAAATGCCATTAGGGTGTCAAGTTGAATAATAGAAGAGGGAAGGCTATTCCAAAGTTTGGCAATGTTGTATGAATATAGGCATTGACCTGTTCTGTTATTAGATTTAGATACATATAGGAGAGTTCTTTCTGAGGAGTGGAGGGCTCGATTAGGGGTGTGTGTGTATAATATAGACTGAAGGGCAGGATAGCCATCAGGTTGGAAAATAAGCTTGTGAGCAAGAGTTAATTGAGTAAAGAAGAGATAGTGGTGTAATTATAGCCAGGACAGATTTGAGATAGCATTGTAGTGGTGTGAACGGTTGGGCAAGTTAGAGACGAATTTTGCTATTTTGTAGTAGCAATATTGCAACTTACTACTGAGGGATGTATGAAGTTTGGTGAAAATGGGGCTTCCATATAAGAGGGATGGGATAAGTAAGGTGTTAGTTTATCTTTGTTTATGTCGGCATGTTGGAGTTTAAATGAGTTTTCTTTATTGTATTCAGTATGTGTTGTTCAAAGGAGAGTTTATCATCGATAGTAATTCCTAAAAGTTTTGCATATTCTACTTGTTTCTGTTTTATTATGAGAAAAAAATTGAATTCTACAGTTAGAGACTTTGATGAGAATATAAACAGTTTAGTTTTTTGGGGGTTCATCATGAATTGGGTGTCATTTAGCTGGGTTTCAATGGAAGAGAAGGTATCTTGGGTGATCCTCTGGAGGTTAGTGAATTTGTTGGAGGAGGAGGAGATAGTTGAATCATCTCTGTATTGAATCAAAATGCTTTGTTGGGAGACTTTATTTAGATCATTAATGAAAATACTGGAGTAGTGGTCCTAAAATGGACCCTTGGGGAACACCAATGTTGTTTGCCAGGTACACTTTTGCACACCTTCCCACCCCAGCAGCAACATATCACAACATTATATTAACTTTAACTTGCTTCTGACCTTGTTACAGTATAAAGCCTGTATATCTTACAACTAAAAAGTACTTGCTTGCTTTAACATCTTTAACATATGCCACAATCATTGATAAGACTCCCAGCACCTCATATTTAAGTACCCCTGACTGCACTCCATGCAAAACTGCTTTACAGTACATTGTGCAATTTACATCATGAAATGTTGTATACAAATATTAATAAGAACAAAAACTTTGTCTTACAATTACTTCATTCCCTTTAGTGTCCTTCTAAAAATCAATGACATAAAGTGTGATTTATGTTATATGGCTCACCCAGAAGTTTAACAAGTTAATAAAATTCCAGTCTTCTCAATCATGTTTTTTGCAAAGCCATGTTTCAGTTGTCTGTTCCCTATATCCTGTAGGATTGATACTTTTTAGACTCCAACTGTATCACTAATTTCAGTGTTGCTGGTCTTCTTGATTGTCTCCATTTCCAATACCAGTCTCTGGTTCAAGACCAAGGTACTTCTGATTCTTCTATGCAGCTCTTGTGTTCTCTGTCTCTTTTTCTTTCTCCTTCTCTGTCAAGCATTTTCTTTTGGAAACATACAAAATGTTTCTGTGGTAAAGTCAGTCTGTGGGCTTTGTTGTCAGAAGAATGAAAAGCAGATTCCCCTTCTGTTTGCTGGATAAACTTTGTTTTTTTCTTTAGCCTGGTCTACATCAAAAATCTCTTTAGTGCACCATAGTCCCCCAGGAAAAAAACAGTCTGAAGACAGCTGGATAGAGTAGCCTGAAGCTCACACCTGCCTCTCGACATTTCCTGATTACTGGGATAAACTTGCTTCTCTTCTGCCTGGTATACCGTAAGTCATTATTTTCCACAAACACACTGTTTTCAAAAATTGTGCTACAGTTTTGTGAAGATCAACTCTCTCTGCTGGTATGATTGCATCATTGCTAATACAGGTCTTAGCTGCCTTCTCTTGGACAGGTTTGGCGCATACACATGATGGACCCTTTAAATTAACAGATTCTTTTCTGGAATACCAGTCCAGTTGCTTATTTATATGTTCATAAAATAAATACAATCTATTTATTCCAGTTTCTCTGGTACAGCAGAAAATCTTAAGTTTTATCTGCATACTCCATGTTCTAACTCCATTATTTTTTGAAACTCCTCTTCTTGAGAAACGTCATATACTGCCAGCCTTTTATTTCATCCTCAGATTTTTGCAGTTTTGTCAATTCATCTGAATAGCTAAAGATTCTTCTATTTTTTCACCCCTTTATTGTCTAAGTTGATAAATTCCTTCATTGTTTCATTTTTTTTAAATATGTCTGAGTACATGTGATTTTTGTCCCTGGAAACTGTGTCCTGTACCAAAGCTGAAACTTGAACTGCTTTTTGTTGGACAGTTGCAGGATTCTTCCCAGTTTTCTCTTCTCCTTTTCTGGTTGATGTTCTCCCACGTTTTACAGATTCTTTCTTTGCTGACATCCAGGCACATATGGCCCAGCGGAGAAAGTTGTCACCTCACAGGAAGAGGTTCACTGGTTCAATTCTGTGCTGCGGTGCCTTCTGTTTGGAGTTTGCATGTCCTAACTGTGTTCACATCAAGTTTTCTGCGGGTGTTTTGGTTTCCTACAACATTCCAAAGACATGCAGTATGGATTGGACACACTAAATTTGCCTTAGGTGTGAGTGAGTTTGTTTGTTTGTGTGTGTGTGTGTGTGTGTGTGTGTGTGTGTGTGTGTGTGTGTGTGTGTGTGTGTGTGTGTGTGTGTGTGTGTGTGTCTGTGTGCGTGTGTGCGTGTGTGCGTGTGTGTGTGTGTGTGTGTGTGTGTGTGTGTGTGTGTGTGTGTGTGTGTGTGTGTGTGCATATGTGTGTGATATGGAAGAACAACTGCAGCAAGACTAGCCACCTGGTGGTGAGAGCACTGGTTGTAGCTGATGGTCATTGTTGATGTGACACCCCAACCCCATGCGCAAAATTGGGAAAGGGGGGATGGTTGTGGATGGATAGACAACATCCAGGCAGTATAATTACCAGCCAGTAACGGGAAAGTTTCAGTGGCTCTCTTTTTCATTTTCTGTTGTCACACTGGAAGAGCTCAAATCAATGGGTTAATCAGTGTGCACCCATCTTGGAAGTCCCAATCAGATCAGAAGTTTTGGTAGAAAAGCACTTTTTCTAAGTGGCAAACTAGACTTTTTGCCTACTTGTTACACTGATGTTGTGAGATCACTTTAAAAGTCCTTTCTATACAGGAGCTCTACATTTGATAGTATTCTTCACAGTGCCTTCTTCAGAGTTGTGATGTTTTGTGGCAGTGCGATCTGTGACAGGGAGACTAGGGCAGTACATGTGTAGATATGCCAGCTTAGCTAGAGTTTTGTAAAGAATTTTATGTTATTTGACTATCACATTGATTTGTACAGATGTTTGAGTTAAAAATATATTTGTAAAGATATTTGTGTTAAAAATGCATCAACAGTAGGCCCTGCTGGACAGAAAGAATGCATGCATGTATATTAGGTTGTATTGTTGTAACTGATCAAATGTGTTTATCAGAGAACCCTGGAAGAGAGGAAAGTTTGAAGTTGTGTTATAGCTTTTAGATGCTAGCACAGATCTTAGCAGAGCTCTGTGTGTATTGTACCAGAGTCAGGTGACCAGAGGTGATGTCATCTTCTCACCAGCATCTGGTTTCTTTGGAACTCTCACAGCAGCACTTTGGAACCTGACAGGGAAGATTTCTGACAGGATATATATCTCACACATCCACACAGACAGAGAGAGACATCATCTGGCTTTTGCTGTGGTAAGACACTCAACATACATCAGCTTGCCTTACTTTTAATAAGTAGTCAGGGAATGGTAATTCTTTAGTCAAGTCAGGAACATTCACTGAGAATACTTTAATATTATTTTCTGCATCTGTGAAAAACATCAAACTGTATTATTTTTTATATCTCTGTGGTTGAATTTCTGTTTATTGTATTCGGTATTCTCCTGTTTTCTGTTTATTATTTATCATTAAATGTTTTAATACCTTTGATTGTGACCGGTCCTTTACAGAATAGTTTTAACATCTTGAGAGTACTTATGCTCGTTTTAGTGACACTGTGACTGCTCCTGAAAGCCTTGCCACTTTGGTCATACCCTACCATTTGTATTAGTATTGATTTTACACAATGTAATCGGGTACCCTTTGTAAGAGCCTTAGGGTAGCTGACTGGTGGCAGCGTGATGACCTCAGAGTCCGGGCAGAAAGGGGCACAGCTAGTAAATCTGTGCCAGCTTTTCCCAGGTGTGTATGTAAATCAAATATCCAAGTGCGTGTGCCATCTACTGGGAGCAGGGACACAAAGCTCCAAAGTGGTCAATGTGGAGTTTTGTGTGGGTCTGCAGAGCAAAGGAGAGTCCTGCCCCAAGTCTAGAGTGTGCTTCCTGTGCACTGTTAAGGGAAATTGTGCTTTGTGCATGGAGCTGCATCTGAAAATACTGTGTGAATCCATCTTTGCTCTTAGTGACCATCCTTCACCAGAGTCAATGGTGAGGATTGAGTCTCCTTGATTGCTGGCATGGTAGGGACCCATCACAAAGGCATGTGTGAGATAGGTACCTGGTGTTCCATCCAAGTATTTACAAGACATCACAAGTTAGACTATAATGCTAAACCCATGGGATGTTTTGTTAAAGCAGTCTTTCTAGGGATGATACATGGGGTAACTCTGTGGTTGTAAATCTAAGGCATGCTACTGCAAACAGAGATAAAGTCCTAGAGATATAGTAATATGTTAAGGAATATAGTACAGTTGTGTGAATTACATACTATTACAGTAAATATCTGAATCCATTCCTGCCCTCCCAAGGTACTTGCCTTACTTTTTGCATTAGAATGTGCTCAAGTAGATATGTAGCTAGGAGTGTTTGTATTTCTTGTTAAAGTTGTTGCTCCATTTTTTGTGCATTGCTCATTTGTGATTAGTTATCTGCTGTATGGGTGGGAGATGCCAGTTTGGCCTGCAGGTTTCTTGTCATCTCTCATCATGGGTGGAAAGCATTGTCAGCAGTAATGTCCATTTGTGTTGTAGCCTGGTTATTGTAGAATGAAAATCAGTTAGAGAGGTAACATAGTCATAGGAACAAAGACTGGTGGAGACAACTGCTTGACACTCTGCTAAATAGGATGTGGGGGTAGGTTTCTGTGACAGTTCTGTTGGGCATACATAAATCAAGATCTTAACTGTAGTTGTGGCTCTATGGATCTAAGCTAGCCCCCCATCCTTGACTGTTACAATTGTCATGCGACCTAGCTGTATAGACTAAAGAAAAGGACTAATCAGACAAAAAAGGCAGACAGTGCCATTGGTGGCATGCTGGAAACAAGCATGAATGAAGAGACATAAGACTTAAATTTACACAGATTTAGTTTAAGCTGCTTCTTAAAAATAAAACAGTCTTAAAAATTATGTTATCTAGGTTGGTCACATGTCCTGCTACCCAGATTTTTCTTCAGTATAATGTAACTAACATATTTGCCTTTATCTCCATTACAGATGGGGGAGAATAGCCTCAGATTCAGGCCATCTTTGCATGCAGCTCTTGGCCTGCTTCCTGAGCAGAACAGGTCTAGGCTTTGTTGATTTACAGACTCTACTTCTTGTCGCAAAGTCTGCCTTAAAATTTAAAATAATTAACAGCATTTTATCTGTAAATGCACATATTTCCTTTTAGGAAAATTGTTCATTATGCATTTCTTTTGGCTAGCAGTCTTCACCAAATACAGTCCATTCAGTAGCTTATACTATGAATAATAACTTTTTCATAGTGCTCCTAATATCTCCTCTTGATGTGGACTAGAAGAGGTCATGGAGAAGTACAAAGCTAGAATACATAGGAGGTTTGGTAAAACATGACGTCAACTTTGAGAGAGTGACATATTGTTGGATGGCTAGTAGATGGATCAAATCCTGAGTCACAGTACGCTGTAGACTGGAGTTTAGGAATCATTAATAAGTATTCATCTGGCTTAATAAGGATCTTCCAAAGACATCTGTATTTAAACAGTTTGCAGAGTTACAGTCAGAGCATGCTCATGCACGAAAAACATCACATACCTTCATATTCTGTTACAGTATTGCCATCAGGTCTCTTGGATGCTGCAGGGGAGGTCTACTGCTCACCACTTCTTTCATCAAGGTATTTTTTCTTTATTCCATTCTAAACAAAAAGAAGGGTAATTTCTTCATTCTGTTCTAGACAAATCTATCAGTTTTTGAGAACAGCTGAAAACCTAAAGAGGCTTTGTTACTTTATAGGCTATTGTTGCAGTTTTAAATGTCACACTTTGGCTAGGTAAAATTCAAAACAACCTGACTGATAACTGTACCATAGAGAGAATCATGATATACAGTAGCAACACTGAGGTTTCATCAGCCAAAGGAAAAAATATTGCTAATATTATTAGAAATGAGGCATTGTATTATATTGGATTATTGTTCTATCTTTGTTCTACAGGTCAAAATATTCTGCTTCATGTTCTGTTTTGAGCCATCCCTGGTGTAATGTCATTAAACAGTAATACATCCCTTATGTCTTACTGCACTTGTTACCTGCCTTTCTATCCACACCACCAACTTGGCTTCAGCTGTTATCTGCTACAAAATTTCATCAATGTGGTTTTAAGATCAGATGTGATATAATATGACTCGTACCAACGTTGCAAAGTAGACAGCCTGAAAATGCTGTGGTGAATCTGATCTGCAGTTAATAACTTTTTGTAGTAACACAATATTTCAGTTGTCTCAAAGTGTAAAGTCTGTATCTTCATTACTTTATTACCTATTTATTGTTGATATGTCTATGCAATCGTATGTGTATGCATGTAAGACTTCATCTTTCTGCTCGAAGATTTGCTTGTGTAGTGCTTATTTACAAGCACATTTAGGTTTGTATAGCAAGGACCTCTTAACTTTTCAGATCTTAATGTATATGCTAAATTCTCTCAGTAGGATTACAGTTTGTTTGCGGCCAAATTCCGATTCATTGTGATGCAGTTTTACTAACATCATAAAATGTAGTGCACAGCACACATCTCTTGTACCTTTTATTGTGATTGTCATCTTTTGTATCTTCTGTCTAGCAAGCTAGACTGTTCAATGCAACATAAAAGTAATACCTGTAATATGCTACCTTGTGTTAGTCATGCTGTGTCAGAATTTTACAGTGTATAAAACCTACCAAGAGCTAGTGCATTTGTTACTCCTCTTTGACTCTGTAAGTCATAGAATGAACTTAACCCTCAAACCTTCAAACATATCCCAGTGTTAAAATGCTTCAGTCCTGTATTAATTTAGAGGCTTTCCGTTCATTGAGTTGCTCCTATATTCTCAGGCTTACATCTAAGAGATGCATTAGTATAATGTTGTCATATTACAGCAGATGCCTTTTAGGCTTAAGCAGACATCTAAGCAGTTTCCTAACAGGTTACGTCATCATTACTGCTCACCTTTATGCTTTATTGCCCAACCATAACACATTATATAGTACTGATTAAAACTCATTATGGATGAGTGATGCTGTGATGCCCGTGCCCTGGCCCAGCAATCAAGGGAGCCTCAATCTTCACCACTACACCAGTGAGGGGCATCTCAGATAGGAGGAAAGGATAACCGATACGCACATTAAAGTGCAATTTCCCTATAGAGCACACAGAGATCACAGTCAGTCCAGGGCTGGTCGCTCCCTTGCTCTCCATGTCCCCTATAAGACTCCCCACTGGCATAGCTATAGGGTCCAGATCTCAGCCAGCTGGGCAAGCTAAAATCTCCAGCACCCTCTGTCCAACCAGTGTTTTGTGTCCCTGCCCAAGTAGCTGACACACATACACTTTGAGATATGAGTTCATACAATCACACAGACACTCCTGGGGAAGGCTGGCACAGGTTCTCCAGGTGTGCCCCTTTTATCCAGACTGTATGGTAGAAATCACTGCCACCACCCAGCTAATATTTATCAGATACTCAAAGGCCCTTAAAAGGGTGTCCAAAAAAGGGTGTCCAATTATTACTGTGCAATATTATTATTCAGTTGGTAGTATAACTAAACAGTCAAGCCTTATTAGAGTGACTTGGTACAGGATCCCTATATACATGCAATGTACTCTTAGAGCTTAACTTATCTCTACATGAAACAGCCACAGTTGAAAGGTTTTAAACTGTTTAATAATAAATAATAAAAACAGAAGACAATACTTCTTACTACACAGTGCTAGTCAAGAGTTCAGAGATCACAGAGAAATACTTAAAATAATTCAGTAGTACAGTTCTGACATCACATAAAAACTCTTAGTCTAATCTTTGTAGTTTCTAGCTATTTCTAAGAGAAAACAGAAATCTAAGATAAACTTACATATAGAACACAGGCAGAATGCTGGTGAGTTGGATGGTCAAGACAAAAATGCTTAATGCCCTCTGATTCTCTCTGTTTTTAAAATCACATTTCTGGTTCCCATTACATCATTTTTCACACTTCCCTGGGTTCCCAGGTTAACAGAAACTACATTTACATTCTTAACATCTCCTTTTATCATCTTGCAGCTGGTCAGGAAGCAGAGCAATAAAAATACAATTGCATGTTTTAATCCAGCAATTTAACTCTTGGTTAAAACAACAGAAAGAATGTCTTCACTTAGACAGACCGGAGCCGACTGTAGATCAAAGGGTCACAACATGCTTTACTTGGGTCAGCAGAGTGCTCTGTTCCATTTTTGTAACAACATTTTTTTTCCATTTAAGACAACAAGCCTGTGGCTTACATTAATATTTACAGATTACAGAATTATCTATAAAATTCTAACTGGCTAGGCTGGCAGCCTTCACAGATGCATCTAGGTATTTTTGCAGTTACATCCTATTCATGCCTGTAGGCATCAAATATTGTTTGCTTATGTGTTTGCATTGATAATTTCAATACCATACTACATACAAGATATTAAAAGATTTCTTGTTAAAGCTTACCATAGCAAAAACAACTGTATCAGTATCTGACTTCTGTCTAGTACAGCCAAACAGATATTTGAATATTATTTGTATACTTTTTTTATTGTAATGATAATCGTATTTCTCTAAATATCTGAAGAATCAAGTGACACAGAACTGCTTAGCCTCGTGAAAGTTGACAGCTGTATGAAAATGCGGCTGGTAGCAAGTGTTGTAGTTGCTGAGATATCATATGCTGTTTATACAACACTTCAAAAATTAATATTACCTATGCTGATTGTGGCTTATAAAATCCAGTTTAAGACATATAATTAAATGCAATAACTTTACAGATTACTTTGTGCTGAATAGTTTGCGATTTACAGATGTTCTTCCTTATCACTGTTGCAGTATTCCTTACTAAAGGGATATCCTACTGAGGATAGCTGAATGTTCAGCCATCATACCAAAGCCTTCCACTCTTCCAGGCATCATACGTTAGCTGTACGTCCTATGTCAAAGGCGTAGGGTACATAAGTGATGTAGGAGTGCATAATCCTCAGAACGTCTTTACCACCATTCTGTAGTTTACTTTCTGAATTTGGTCTGCAAGTTGTTCGTCATGTCGCCTCAGCTGCTGAGCCTATGGCAATAATTACCCCATTGGGGTGGCTTCATTTTTTTCCTTTTCTTATATACCTCTAACATGTCATCCAGGAAGGTGAAATGTGAGTGTGGGAGGAAGATTCCCCTTAAACATTGACATGAGAAGTGCATCTTCTGTCTAGGAGCTATGCACAATCATGCTTTGTGTGAAATTTCTCAGGGATTTGTACCAATGACCCTGCATGGCTGTCTGTCATCTCTTTTGACATGCCTAAAAAAATAAAGTGTAAAGCTATTAGCTCAGGGAGCTATGACTTCTGAAACTGCCTGCCCAGACATTCAACCACCTCTTAAGAAAATGTCTAAAAAGATGCATAGCTGCCCAGCCTCTTCCGGATGTCTCTGTTGGGTTGGATGAAAAATCCAAGACTGTCCAGTTCTGATAGCAGCTTCCTCTGTCATGGCCCAGTTAGTGGCTGATAATGGGATTCCCTACCCACACATCCGCTAAGACTGCACTTATGTATGCTGCAGATGAGGAGGAGGAAACCGTGACTAATTATTTCCAAAGTGCCTAGTGGGATTCCTCATTTTCTAGTTAGGGAAGTGGTTCCTGGTTCCTTTATTGAAGACAGGCAGGGGACTGAGCCTCAGTTTATCAAAACAGAGGTTGCTCTGAAAAAGAAACAAAACTAAGCATATGGCTCCTGTCGCTAGGGACCCATACAAAGATTGGCAGGATTTCATTCAGGGTCTTTTCCATGCTGTTATGGCCTTGAAGCCCCCCTCAGGGGGTTAAAAGTTTCTTTCTCTGTTCCTTTAACTTCTATCCCTTCTAAATGCCCTTGGGATTCTTATTTCTCTAGTGATGATGGGAATTTTGATTCTGGGCAAGAATCCTTGGCTTACTCTTCCCACATCTATTAAATTCTTGCCCTAGGGTTTGAGGAATAGGATTCCCTTTTTCCTGATTCCCCTATTGCGCAACTGTCCTTTGGGCACACTGTTGTTTGTATTTTAAATGGAACTGTTCCCAAATTTCTGAAATCTGAAAGAGGTGTTATGACACCCTTCAGATATAATCTCCCTGTCCTTCAGTCCATCCTGTGTTAGAAACCCTTTTGGACACCTTTTCTTCTGCTTCCTAGAATCCTGTCAGCCTCCTGCGCCAAACAAACCAGACAGCTTTTATAAAGTGCCTGAAGCTGAAACTTTTTTATAAAATTGTCCTACGTCTGACCCTATGGTGATTACTGTGGCTAATGGTAATGCCTGTAAGTTACTGTCCTCTTCCAAACTTTTACCCTCTGACAAAGACAGTAAGGCCATGGACAGATATTGTAAAAAAGTTTATATTTCTTGCTACCTTAGCTGTTAGGGCTATAATTTGTTTCCATAAATTATCAGAGCCATACGACCAGGTATGTGCTGGGGTTTCTTTCCAAACTTGGAGGAGTTTTGTCTGATTGGTCTGATTCTGAATCCAAGTCCTCTGCCTTCTCTGTTTTGAGCTCTGGGGCTCAGGTAGACCCCCATTTTGCCAAATGCAGTCATGATGCTGCTTTCCATGATTCAAAGAGGCTACTTTATGGTTTGGAAGTCCCTTCCTCCTTTTTTTTTTTTTTTTTTTTGGGGGGGGGGGGGCATTCCTCAACCTTCCCATTGCCAACTTCCTAATTTTCCTTAAGTTCTTTAAGACCTTTTGGTTTAAGAAACTATTCAGCCACTTCCACCCTGTCAGCAGGGTAAATGATTTTATTCCAGAATGTTCTTGGGTTTCTAGGAAGGAGGGTTCTTGGAGACCCATTCTAGATCTCTCCTTTCCCAACAAATTTCTAAAAGTTTCTTCATTCAGAATGTTGTCTCTCCAGTCTCTTCTGTTGCTTCTGCAGGTCTACTTGGTCTCTCTCCCAACCAGATGAATGCCTGTCTTCACATTTCTGTTCACCCTCTCTTCATGATTTTTAGAGTTCTCAGTTTCCTCTTCACATTATCATTTCTCTATTTTGCCTTTTGGCCTTTCTACAGCTCTGAGAGTCTTTACCAAATATCTGGCCCCAGTGGTAGCCTTCTGCAGAACTCGGGGACTTCAGATCTTTCCTTATTTAGATGACCTTCTCATTCAAGCCTAGGATCTAGAATATACCCCTCTCAAAGTCATTTCTTTAACAGTCAGTTTCTTTCCAATCCTTTCTTCCCCTTTAAGTGGTGTCTGCAAGAAAGTTTCTTCAAGTTCTGTTGTTCGTGGCATCCACCATTCCTGTGGTCCTTTTTGCCAGACTCTACATAAGGATGCTTCAGTTGGTATCTCATAATTGTTTGACTAATAAACTGTCCTTTTCTGGTGGATTCATCAGATTTCTCTAAATTCTGGTCTGCCTTTTAAGCCTTCTCTCCTCACTCAGGAACTGTATACAGATGCTTTGAATCTGGGTTGGGAAGTTTCTTTCAGTAACATCAGAATCGAGGGAGTTAGGTCTTCCCAGCAACTAGTAGACCATATCAATATCGGAGACAAGAGCTGTGATCTTGGCCGTTCTTGATCTGCATTCTCTTTGTGCCCCAAGTCCCATAAGGATTCTCACAGAACACCACTGTTGTGTGGTGTATAAGCAAAGGGGCACACAGTCATACTTCTTTGCAGACTGGCTCTTCACACTTAGGATTTTGTGATTTGCCATCAACTGACCCTTCCCTCAGAGCACAATCTAGTGGCAGGCAATATGAATAGATCTAGGACAGATCCTTACAAGAGGATGCTTCCCAGAGGGGTTTTGTGGACATTGTCCATCAGGAGTACTCATCAAGTAGATCTTTTTGCCTCCAGTTTGAACAGACAACTTCCCAGTTTTTTTTCCATAGTGTTAAGTCTGCTAGCTTGGAAAGTGGATGCCATGTCTTTGTCTTGGAATGGGATGTTTCTGTATGTCTCACTTCCCCTCTTCCATTGTTACCAAGACTTCTGCACAGGATGATATAGGACACACCCAAAATCTTATTGGTGACTCCCTTTGGGCCCAGACAGCATTGATTCCCCCTTCTCTTTCAACTGACCAGGGACAATCAACAGACGTTATCTCACAGGATGGATCTTCTCACACAGGACAAAGGGCTGTTTCATTCATCCTTATCTACTTACCCTATATTTGACTGTTTGGGTGACAGGATTTTGATTCATTTTAGATACCAGGTTTCTGAGCACATGCTTCAGGTTTTGCAGGAGGCCAGCAAACCCACTGCTAGAAAGTCCTATGTTGCTAAATGGAAAATATTTTCTATTTAGTGTCACAAATATGAACAGGACCCTCTTTCTCTATGTATCCATACTGATGTCCTTCTGTTCTCATGTTGCAGTATTCATTCTGCTCAAAGAACCCTGACTCCCAGCCTCCTGCTCCAAAGAGACTAGACCATTTCTATAAAGTGCCTGAGGACCACAAATTCCTGGTAAAGCTCCCTTTGGGGGACCCTTCTGTCATAGCTGTGGCCTCAGATAGACAATCTAGGTTGCTCTCTTCTTCTTCTTCTCTCATCTTCTGATAAAGACAGTACATTTATAGATAGGCTGGAAAGAAAACATACCTCCTCTGCTGTGGTCTTCAGAGCTTTTAACTTTCAAACTCATATGGTTAAATTTGCCTTGGACTTGGTACACTTCTCAGCTCCCTGCCGATTCCCCTAACAAAACTGAAGTAGCATCCAAGCTATCCATGCATCCCAGGTGGCCAGGCACTCCATCAGATGCAGTTATGATGCAGCAGAAGCCTCTGCTAGATCATCTGCAACTGCATTAGTTAGGCGTAGATGCTCCTGGGTTAGACTCCAACCTCTGCCAGAGGATTTTAAGTTAAAAATCCTAGATGCCCCTCTTGACAGTAACCTCCTATTTGGAAAGAAATCTGCAGAGCTTTTTAAAAGTCTGCAGGAGAAAAGCAAAGAGCTGCAGGACATTAAACACCTGCTGGTCTCCCCCATACCCAAGTTATATAGAAATTATCCTGCTAAGACATCCTATGTAAGAAGGGCTCCTTCGACCATCCCTCCTTCCTCTAGTAGGCATAAGAAAGGGACTAGGAGACAGCCTTCTTTAAGGACTACCTCTTCTCAACCAGTTCAAAGACTGTCCTTTCAGGACAGAAATAATAGCAACAATGTGTGACTGCCTTGCCCTACTCCCCCTGTCTTCCCATCTCTCTCAATGTCTGCCCCTCTGGAAAGAAATCACCTCAGACAACTGGATGCTGGCAATAGTGGAAAACGGATATTTCCTATCCTGGCAGAAAAAAAAAAAAACAACCCTCAGGGCATTCCTTTCCCACCCAAAAATCAACTCTACCTAATTCCACACATTATCCAGAATCTACGGGCTTAAGGCACCATAGAATCCTGTCCCATTAGGGCAAGAAGGAAAAGGTTTCTACTCCAGATTTTTCCTAGTTCCAAAAAAGGATGGACCATGGAGACCAATCCTGGACTTATCCTTCCTAAATCTTTATCTAAATGTCCTCTCTTTCAGAATGCTTTCTCTACAGACCCTGTTTCCACTACTGCCACCACAAGTTTTCAGGGCCACTTTGGACCTGAAGGAGGCTTACCTCCACATCCCCATACACCCAAACCACAGGCTATACTTACGGTTTGTTGGGCCCTGCTCTCATTTTCAATTTACTGCTTTTCCCTTTGGTTTGTCCACTGCACCAAGGGTTTTCACAAAATGCCTAGCTCCCACCATATCCTGCAGGACCAAGGACATACAGATCTATCCATACCTGGATGATATCCTCATTCTAGAAGAACAGGAAGAGATCCTCAAAAAGCATCTCCAGTTCTCCATGTCCCTGCTTCAGGGGCTAGGTTTTACTCTGAACCTTCCCAAATCATCCCTATCTTGGACAGACCTAATGAAGGCATTTTTACCCCAAGAAAAAGTAATCTCTCTGACAAATCATTTCCAGGACCTTCTCCACACAGACCAGTTGTCAGCAAGACAGTTCTTGCATCTCCTGGGGCTTGTGGCAGCCACCATCCCCATGCTTCTCCTAGCCAGGATGCACAGGAGGAAACTTCAGCGGTATTTAAAGAACATATAGTCCCAGCAAAGCTATCCTTTAGCCTTCTAAATACCCTTCCTTTCTTGTCTTCAAACAGAACTAAGGTGGTGGATACAACAAATTCAAAGGAATCAGGGCTTCCTCTCCTCACACCCACACCAGCTCAATACATGCACACAGATGCATCGGATCTGGGCTGGCAGGCTACAATGAAGGGACTCAAGGTATAAGCACCTTGAGAGGCATCCCTTCTAAGGGAGCATATCAATGTCAGGGGAAATTACAGTGGTTCCGTTAGCCCTGAAGGCTTTTCTCCCTATCCTTCAGCCACGCCCTCTGCTAATCTTCACAGACAATACTACTGTCATGCGGTACATCAACAAACAGGGGAGGACCAGGTCCTACCTCTTGTGCAGGCTGGCAATGCAAATTTGTGAATTAGCCTCACAGAACAGCTTATCCCGACAGGCAACATACATCCCTTCCCAGGACAACCAGCGGGCAGATGTTCTAAGTAGATTCTTCTTGCTACATCATGAGTGGATGTTACACAGGGAAGTTTTGCTGGACATTGCCCAGCGATGGGGTACCCCTCAAGTCGATCTGTTTGCCTCCCCTCTGAACAGACAGCAGACAAAATTCTGTACCAAACACCACTCTCCACTAGCTTGGAGAGTGGATGTCTTCACCATTTCATGGAAGGGACGGTTTCTGTATGCCTTTCCACACTTCCCTCTCATTCTGGCTTGGCTTGATCTTTTGTTAAACTCATTTGTCAGCCATATTTGCACATCTGTCTTTGAATCCTCCACTTTATCTATATTTGAAGTCAAGCAATTTTTGAAAGGCGTCCTTTATATTAGGTCTTTGAGAAAGCTAGTTCCTCCTTCTTGGGACCTTCATTTCAGTCACCTTTTGAGCCTGCAGTTTCTTCTTTGCAGCTCTGTACTTGGAAAAACATTTTTTGGTGGCTCTTACTTCTGCTAAAAGAGTTTCTGAACATCGGGCTCTCATTGCAGTTCCTCCTTTACTGGTCTTTCACAGAGACCGTTCCTTTTCGTACCAGCCCTTCTTTTATGCCCAAAGTTGTTAATAATTTGTCTTTAAATCAGTCCATTCACCTTTCTTCTCTTTTCCCTCCTCCTCAGAATTACAGTGAAAAGGTTATTCATACTTTGGATTTGCATTAACAGCTCAGATGGTATCTGCAAAAGACTAAAGATATAAGGAAATCTGATCAACTTTGTTTCTTTCCGTACCAGTAAATTGGATTTAGCTGTTTCTAAGAAAACCATTTCTTGAATTTCTAAGACCATTTCTTTATGCAATTCTTTTCTTGGTACTCATATTTCTTCTTCTGTTTGTGCTCATTCTGCCAGTGTGTTGGCCTCTTCTGGTCCTTTTCTCAATTTTCTAAATAGTATATCCATATTGGAAGCTGCTACTTGGTCTTCTGTACACTTTTACTAAATGCTACACGTTGGATGTCATATCTAGGGCCAGAGCTGGTTTTGCCTGGGCCCGCTTGCATGGTTTATTGGAGGACTCCTTTGTGGCTTGCTCCTCCCATCCTCTCCAGTAGCTTTTGTAGTCTTCCTTTTGTAAGGAGTACTGCAAAAGTGATGAGGAAGGATATAGCACAGTTGTGTACGATCTTACCATAACAGTAGATGTCCTACTTTTCACTGTTGCAGTATTTTGTCCCTCCTCCCACATTCTGCTCTGTTTCTTTCCCTCTGGCTAAGGGTTCCGTTTTCTTGCCTTTATGGGTGTACATGTACTTGCTTTTCCTCTTGAGTTGGACTGGTTCTCCTGGGAAAGTTCAGTTCTGAGGATTAGGCACTCCTAAATCACTTACATATACCCTACGCCTTAAACATAGAACATATGTCTGACACATGGTACCTGGAAGAGCCTAAGGCTTTTGTATGCTGGCTGGATGTTTAGCTATCCATGGCAGGATATCCCTTTAGTAAGGAATACTGCAACAGTGAGATGTAGGATATCTCCTGAAATGGTAAGATCATACACAACTGTACTTTTTCTGCTAACGCTTAATAGTTCTGGTGATAACATTTGAACTGTGAAGTAATAAGTTCATTTTTTAAAGGCTCAGGTCACACAAACTCAAAAGAGCTCCACTGAAGGGAAGGGTTTAACGCAGTTGATAACACTTGCTGAAAAGCACCCACTTAACAGCTTAAAAACAATTGATCTGATGTTAATCTTCTTTCCATTCATCATTGATGGGTTTGGTTCCGAGCATTCGGAACAAAGTCGCCTTTTTACCAAGCTCGCTCCAGCCAAAAAAACTCTCGAGCTAAGTTTCTACCCAGAATGCCCGTCTCCTTGTTACCTCAGATCTCGTTTGCCACATAGCCGTAAAGCCGCATTTCAACCAAGCTCTCAGCTAAGTGGAACTTAGATATTTGTATGAAAAACTTTTGATATCTTAATTTTTTATTGAGCGAATAATATTTCTGGTGTATTTTCTTCCATCAGACCTTGTCTTTTTTCTCTCTACTCTACCCATTGTTACCGTTGGTAAACTTTCAAGTACCATTGTTGGTACGGCCTTTCCTCCCTTACCTTTCTAGTATTTTTCTTTCCTGTCTAACCTGTTAGCTTTGGTTTTTAGTAAGGTGTTTCTGCTTTCTCTTCTACATATCACTGCACTGGTGCAGTTGTGACTTCTTTGAACAGTGTTTGACTTATTTGTCCTAACTGGTTATACTGTTGGCCTGTGGTGTCTCTCTAACAAGATGTCGGATAAGAAAGGTACTTCAGGTTTTAAGCATTGTGCTTCATGCAATGGCAAGTTACCTAATAGTGATTCTCACGATGATTGTGTATACTGTTTGGGAGTGCCCCACCTTTCGGTGCAGCCTCCTTGTGACATTTGTCAGAGTTTCAGTCAACTCGCTCTTAATGAGCACAAAAATAAACTGATACTGAAAGGGTTACTTAAGTCTCCCTTTTCAGAGGCCATTTCTGCGATGGAGGTCTCAACCCCTCCTACTAAAGACAAAAAGAGGTCCCACCCAGTTCCCTCCTCACCATGGGGTGATCAGGGTAAGCCTGTGAATTCAAAAGTCTCAAAGTTGACTTCGGAGCATAAATCTGCTTCTACAGCTCTGTCTTTCTCGGCTCCAAGCATCTCGAAACCTTCGATACCGGCTCCAGTTTTGGCACCGGTTCTGCCTCGGGCACCGATTATAGACCTTACTATGCCTGTTTTGACTTTGGCACCTGTGGCCACTTCGGCTCAGGGCACACCTTCGATTCCTTCATCAGTTATGATTTTGGAAACGACTGATGTTAAGTTGTCAATCTCGCCTTCATTCTTGCTGGATGGGTTCGGAGCCGATCCTCAGCTCCGACTCGGCCTATACTAAAGTTCGAGAGCTAATTTTACCGGCTTGAGGTAACCCTATATCCCATGATGCTAGGCGCTAACTACCCAGATCTCATTTGCTGCTTTCGCTAGCGAGGTGCTTTTTTTACCGGCTCCACAGGTCAGTGAAAATTAATATTTTTCTTCTCTTCTCTTAGGGATTTTTTCCCCTTTATTTTGTAATCAGATAGTATAGTACTTATACCTACCCCGTTGAGTCCCTTTTTTTGGTCTTATCCCTAAATCCCAAAGTTTTATCCCTCCCCTGTTAAGGTTAGGCCTTAGGCCCTTCCGTTTTTTTTTTTCCTGTTCCATTGTATTGGGACAGTTAGGTGTGCGTGGTTTTATTAACCTTTATTTTTACTTTGTGTGTGTGTGTTTTAGCTTCTAAGGAAGATTTTTTCTTCTTTAACAGCCTTAATGTCTAAAGACATTAAAGTCTCAGGCTTCAAGAAGTGTGACTCGTGCTGTCAGAAAATGTCGCTGACAGACGGTCACACTTCTTGCATTTATTGCCTGGGACCCCTGCACCTGCAGGACTCTTGTTCTGTTTGTCATGCGTTCAGTCTAAGAGTCCTGCAGGAGCGCAGGAATAAGTTAATTTTGTGGGGCTTATTAAAGTCTCAGAGTTCCCCGGCTAAGTCCTTGCCGGGTAAACCTTCGAAGTCATCCAAACCGTCGGCTCCGTGTTCCAAGCCTTCGGCTGGTGGCTCACCTACTGCGTCACGATCGGCTCCGGCTGGAGCCGATACAGCTATGTCGCAGTCTTCTGCATCGGCTCCGGCCGGAGCCGATGCCTCAAAGACTCTGTCTCCTATGTCGACTCCGGTCGGAGCCGACATGTCTTTGGCTCCATCGGCACCACTAGTCTCGGTGCCATCTTCCACCCGCAAAAGATCTAGGTCTCCGTCCCTGGAGTCCATTCACTTGGCTCCGAGATCGCCTTTGCTCTCGGAGCGGAGCCATCGGAGCCATTCCTCTCAGTCTTCCAGGCTTTCTGACCATGACCTTGAGAGGGTGGTTAGTAGACTCCTAAAGTCTCAGGCACTGGCCCAAATGCTTCACAGCCCGTCTCAACAGACAGTGGCTTTACCCATACCATCTTCGATTCCTCCTCCGACTCTGCCCCTGAGTTCGGAGCCGGAGCTCCTCGGAGCCGTGACCATCGTGACATCAGAGCCGATACTTCCCCCTTCGGCTCCGTTGTGTGCTCTGATCTCTTCCATGGTCCCATCCATGGAGGGATCCGGGCACTTGGACTCCCTCGTCGGCTCCAAGGGGGCGAGTGGCATCGGACCCTTTTCTGACCCCGTTCTCCCTCTCGGAGCTTCGGCGCTGGTGAGTTTGGCCTCGACATCGGCTTCGGAGCCGTCCCTCTCGGTGCCGGCTGGGGTTCCTATTTCTTCGGAACGGGAGCCCTCTGTCCTGCCTGATAGGGGCGCCTTCGAGGTCATGAGGAGCATTCTGGCCCCTGTGCCTGCCCCACAGTCAGCTCCATCAGCTCCTCCCACTGTAGTGCCTGCTGCGGTCTCTACCCACTCTCTCATTCCCGACCGTAGAGACCCAACGCCTTAGGTTTCCCCATTGGGAATATCCTCCTCTTCCGAGGCTTCCCCTGATCCACCAGGTGAACCCCCTCGAAAGAGGACATGTAAGAGGAAGCATGTGGACTCCCCTGAGTCCATCACATCTGATACTGACTTGGATGAGTCGGAAGGGTCCCCACGGTCCCCCTCTGAGGATGTCTCCTTTTCTGACATCCTTGAAATCCTTAAGCAGAGGGGGAACTGGTCTACCCTCAATCCTTCCGAGGACGAGTCGTTTTACCTAGAGGCGTTTGGTTCTCGCCCTTCCACCTCCTGGGTGTCTCTGCCTTTTGGACCCCCTCATGGAAGTTGTGGCACGGAAGGTGTGGGCGGCCCCTGATATGATGGAACCTACCCCACGGAGGCCCTCCAAATTTATCACAGCCTTGTCAGATAAACAATTCTTAACTAAGGGTGTCCCAGTTGATGCCATGGTGGTGGCTGCAGCCACTAAGAAGAAACTGGCCGATTCTTCAGTGCCTATCCATCCTCCTAATAAGGAATCTAGGGCTATGGATAGGTACGGCAAGCGGATGTTCTCTTCAGCGACCTTCGCCATGCGGTCGCTGAATTACTTGTGCCATTTCACCCGCCTTCAAAGAGACATTCTCAAAGAAATGGGTGATACTCTACAGGATCCAACAGCTGCGGGATCTCAGGACAAAATTAACTCCCAGCTAGGAACCCTAAATTCCATTGTCAACTCCTCCATGTGGCTTATTTCCTATGCAGCCGATGGAGCAAGTAGAGCCACAGGCGTGGCTTTAAGGCGTCATGCCTGGATGCGGCTTTGCAACTTTGCAGACCCCTTCAAGGCGTCCTTCACTAACTCCCCCTTTGATGGTTCGGCATTGTTTGGACCTCAAGTGAAGGATACGTTGACCAGATGCGAACAAGATGGCAATACTCTTTTTGCCGTAGGAGTCCGTTTTTCTACCCCATCCAGACCCTATCCTAAGGGTCAAAAGGGTGGGAAAATGTGGTTCCGCAAATCTCAGGGAGTCACGCCTGATGCAAGAGGTCAGTTTCCCCCGAGAGGCGGGGGGGGGAACAACAACAGACGTTGCCCTAGAGGCAGAGGAGGTCCGCAGAATCAGGGTAACAGAGAGTCTCTCTCTGATAAACCCTTCCAGCATCCCTGAGAAGCTGCCCGACTATCCACCTTTGGAGGCAGTCGGGGGAAGGTTATCACTGTACCCAGAAGCCTGGCTTTCTCTCACACAAGACAAATGGGTACAGTCGATTATATCAGAGGGTTACAAATTTCCCTTTATCCACACCCCAACTCAGTCAAAAGGGCCCCTCCCAGATGTTCCACCCAGTCTAAGGGAACAAGCAGTACTAGAAGTTTCAAAACTGCTAACAAAAAGAGCCATCCAGCCAGTCCCAGCAGACCAACTAGGATCCGGAATCTACTCCAAGTTCTTTTTGGTACCAAAAAAGACAGGGGACTGGAGGCCAATATTGGATCTCAGCAGACTAAACAAGTCTGTAAAAAGAACGAAGTTCCGGATGGTCACGCTACAGTCCATTCTACCCTTTCTGGGTCAGGACAATTGGATGTGCTCAGTGGACCTTCAGGATGCGTACTATCACATCAAGATGCACAGGCGCTCCAGAAGGTTTCTCCGCTTCCGGCTGGGGGCCAGTCACTACCAGTTCAGGGCCCTGCCCTTTGGTCTCACTACAGCCCCCCGAGTGTTCACCAAATGCATGGCAGTGGTCACGGCTCATCTGAGACATCAAGGATTCCAGGTGTTTCCGTATTTAGACAACTGGCTCCTTACTGCCACCACCAGGCATCAGCTTCTTCTTGCCAGAGATTACACCATTCAAATTTGCAAAGGGCTAGGTATTTCCATAAATTTCGAAAAGTCTGCCTTGTCAGTCTATTACTTTCATAGGCACCACCTTGGACACCATACAGCTCTCAGCAAAATTAACCAAGCAAAGAGTTTTAGATATTCGAAATCATGTTCATATCCTACTTCAGAGCAAAAGAATCCAGGCCAGGTTTGTCCTAAAAGTGTTAGGTCTCATGGCGGCAGCCATCACGCTACTTCCCCTTGCTCGTTTTCACATGCGGCTCCTTCAGTGGATGCTCTTCTCCCAGTGGTCCTTCCAACAGCTTCCTTTGACACACAAAATCATAATAACACTATCTTGCAAGAAACATCTGTCTTGGTGGATGGTCTCCCCTCAAGTTCTTCAGGGCAGACCATTCGTTCCTTCCTCTCCGGTCGCCACTGTCCCAAGGGATGCCTCCCTGACGGGGTGGGGGGGGGGCATTTTCAGGGCAGGACAGTCCAGGGCACATGGCAGCCTTTCGAATGCCACCTGCACATAAATGTCCTGGAGATGAGAGCAGTGTTTTTGGCGTTGCAGGCCCTCCAAGACTCTCTTCCTTTAGGGACTATTGCAATTCAGACGGACAATATGTCCGTAGTGTGGTATATCAACAAGCAGGGTGGAACCAAGTCCTATCCCCTGTGTCGAGAGGCACTCAGACTTTGGCAATGGGCGATCTCTTCTCAGCGGTTTCTGATAGCAACGCATACCCCCGGGAAGTCCAACATCATAGCGGACAGGTTGAGCAGAGCTATTCTCATGCCACACGAGTGGTCTCTCAGGCAATCAGTAATAGAGGAGATTTTTCAGAAGTGGAGTCCTCCTTGCTGCGATCTTTTTGCAACACCTCAAAACAGCAAGTGCCTCGACTTCTTCACCCTCTTTCCCCTTCCAGGCCATCTCCCCAGAGACGCTCTAGTCCACGATTGGCCTCGGGGACTTCTATACGCTTTTCCCCCCTTTCCATTAATCACTCAGTTGATTCAGAAAGCTACCGCCTTGAGAGCCAGGATAATCCTCATTGTCCCTTATTGGCCTCGACAGATATGGTTCCCGTTCCTGCATCGTTACCTTTTGGAACAGCCTTGGCATCTGGACCCAGTACCAGATCTTTTGGCCCACCAGTCAGGGCGGCTGCACCAATCCCTCCAATCTCTCAACCTCACAGCTTGGTTGCTCCACTTCCATCCTTAGCCAGGCTTCCCCTGATTTCCAATTCTGTCCGTGATATTATTGTAGCTTCCCTTAAGTCCTCTACCAGAAGGATTTATGCTAGTAAATGGAAGCGTTTTTCCTTCTGGGCAAAGGCTAGGAATATAGATCCCTTCACTGCTCCTATACAGTCAGTCCTAGATTTCCTAGCGGAAGTTTTTCATTCAGGCTCTTCATCCTCTACTGTAAAGGTTCAGTTAGCGGCCATTTCAAATTTTCACATAGGCCTGTTGGATTCCAGCATCATGCCCCACAAGCTTTGTAAAGCCTTCCTTAAGGGTATCTTTTTGCTCAAACCCCCAATCAAAGACCCCCCACCACAGTGGGATTTAAATTTGATTTTAACATCCTTGATTCTTCCTCCCTTTGAACCTGCGGCTTCCTGTTCTTTAAAGTTGCTCTCTTGGAAAACTCTCTTCCTAGTTGCCATAACTTCTGCTAGGAGAGTATCAGAACTCCATGCCCTTTGCATTCGTCCTCCTTATCTAGTTTTCCACAAAGACAGGGTTTCTCTCAGAACTAACCCGTCTTTTTTGCCCAAGGTGGCTTCTCAGGCAAATTTAAATCAATCTATCGATCTTCCAGTTTTCTTTCCCAATTATTCTAACAGGGCAGAGCAAAAACTGCATTATCTCGACGTTCATCGTCCGCTCCATTATTATCTGGACAGAACTTAACAAACTAGGAAATCTGAACAGCTTTTTCTGTCCTATGCGGAAGGTAAAAAGGGCCTTCTGGTATCTAAAGTAACCTTGTCTAGATGGCTGTCCTCTGTGATTACCTATATCTATCAACTCAGAGATAAAGAATTACCTTCTAAGCCAAGAGCCCATTCAACCAGAGCTTTAGCTACATCAACAGCCTTTCAAGTTAGATTGCCAATGGATACTATTTGTTCAGCAGCCACATGGGCCTCTCCTCATACCTTTATTACACACTACAAATTAGACATGGCCTCCAGAAAAAGGGCAAATTTTGGTTCCACCGTTCTCAAGAGCCTGTTCCAATGAGCCACCCGGGATGAAGGTGCTAGGGACGCGGTCCCATCCAGCAAGAATGAAGGCGAGATTGACAACTTAACATTGAGAAGTTATGTACCTACCATAACGTTCCATGTTAGTTGTCTTCTTCTCGCCTTCTTTCTTGCATCCCACCCACCATCCCCCTAGCCTGGATAGACCAAAAGGATTTCCCTTTTTTATCAGTCTTCACCCTTCATAATTTGAAGCCTAAACTGGTTATCCTTGGGTAACTATACCTTCAGGTAGTGGCACATGGGAGTTTTTCCCCCTTTCCTTCTCTCCCTTGGGTTGGGAGGCTAAAATCGCTATGTTCTCAGCTACCAGACGAGATCTGGGTAGTTGGCGCCTAGCATCATGGGATATAGGGTTACCTCGAGCCGGTAAAATTAGCTCTCGAGCTTTAGTATAGGCCGAGTCAGAGCCAAGGATCGGCTCCAAACCCATCCAGCAAGAAAGAAGGCGAGAAGAAGACAACTAACATGGAACTTTATGGTAGGTACATAACTTCTCATTTTGGCTTCGAGTGCCACTTCGGCACCAAGCATTGTACCAACTACACTGGATTTGACCCCTTTACTCCCGGTCTCGAAACTAGAGACTTCGGTGTCAGCAGACCTTGCACCACTGACCCAATACTCCCCTTCCGTAGATCCGTTTCTGGTCCAGGTGTATAGCCCATTCATTGAACGTCCTGACTCTCTATCTGGAGAATCCACTAGATCCACCAGGAGCCTGTCGGAACGCGACGTGGTGTGTCTTGTGGACCAGCTGTTTTTAGCCAGGGGGATACCCACACTTTCTAAGACACATCCACCTGCAGGACTTGGGTTGGTTTCTCTACGGACTCCATCTTGCACTCCGCCTTAGACCATTTTTGTTCCAAAGCCTTCTGCTCCGACATCCTTCTCGGAACCCATCACCTTGGCACCTACAGTGCACCTCACTCTGGCTCTGAGTTTGTCCCTTTGGTCTTCAGTTCCTGCGGAACTGGTCCTTCCTCAATCTGGGGATTGGGGTACGGGCGCTTTGGCTCGGGGCATGGAGCCATCTTTCTCCTCGGTGCCGAGAGCCACATCTGCACCGATCCTGCTTTTGAGGCTCCATCCGTGGGGATGGGTTCATCAGAGTGGGGTGTGACCCCAGTCCCGAGGTTGTCTTTCTCAGTTCTGAGCTCCCATCCCTCTTCAGGCGGATCTACCTTCTGAGCGATGGAGAGAGCTCTTGCTTTTGGAAGCACTCCTTTGATGTCGGAACCCAAGTTTTCGCCCCTGAGCTACAGCTGCCACAGACCACCCCCTGGGACACTGGGCAGAGAAGCCGCAGGACACCCCCGTTCAGGGGACACGCTCTTCTGAGTCCTCCTCAGAGACCCCCACTAAGGAGCCCCCTCAAAAGAGGACATGCAAGAGAAGCACATGGAATCACCTGAGGAGTCCTTAACAGAAGACACGTATTATGATGATAGTGAAGGGTCGTCTCGGTCACCTCCTGATGGTGTCTCCTTCAGAGACATCCTAGAAATGTTAAAGCAGACAGGTGACTAGAAGCCCTCTATCCCTTCATCTGAGGAGTCAGTGTTCCTGCAGGCTTTCCACACCCGGCCTTCTACCTCTTGGATGACCACGCCTGCTGACGAGCTCATCCTGCTCATCATGCAGCATGCTTGGAAGAACCCTGATTCCATTGAGGCAACCCTTGGGAGACCAGACAAAATTCTTTCTCCTCCCAAGGAGAACCCGCATTGGTCCAAAGGGTTACCAGTCGATGCTGTGGTAATGGCAGCGGCCACAAAAAAGGACTTGGCTGAGGAATGTCCCGATGTCCACCCACCCAACAGGGAGTCCCGGGTGGTGGACAGACTTGGGAAGTGAGTTTTTCCATCAGGGACCTGTGCTATATGGTCACTGAACTATTTGGCACATTTTACGAGGCTCCAGAGGGACTTGATCTCCAAACTCTCTGGGACGCTCACAGGACAGTTGTCTGATGAGGTCAGGGACAAAGTGGCCTCGCAGCTCGCAACCCTGGAATCTATATCCAACTCGTCCATGAGGTTGCTTTCACATGCTACCGAAGGGGCGGCTAGAGCAGTGGGTTCGGGCATTGTCATGAGGCGTCATTCCTGGATGCACATTTCTGACCTTGTGGACCCCTTCAAGTCTTCCTTTTTGAATGCTCCAATCGAAGTATCATCCCTTTTTGGCTCCAAAGTGAAAGACACTCTAGCCAGGTGCGAGCAAGATGGAAAGATCCTGTCTGCCGTAGGCCTATGGTTTTCCAATCCTCAACATACTTTCTCCAGAAATCAGAGGAGTGGGAAAATGTGGCACAAAAATCTCAGGGTCCTTTCCGTGCCACACTTGGTGATGATACCCCCAGGGGCAGAGGGGGTAACAATTCTGGAAGACACTCCTATAGGGGCAGAGGGGGTTCTCGTAACCAAGGCTCCAGGATTCCTTCTCTGGACAGCCTTACCAGTGTTCCTGAGGAACAGCCCGATTGCGTACCTCTGGAAGCAGTCGGGGGTCGATGTTCTTTGTGTTTCACTGTTGCAGTCATCACACTTGGGTTATCTGCCTGCAGGTAGCTCTCAGTCACCCCAAATACCAGAGTCTTAATATTTCTGCATCAGATGCTGTCGCTTCTTCCATGACGTCAGGTCGTCAGGGGTATAAAACAGGCAGCCTACACCATTAAATCAGTCTTTCTTGCCGAGGAGGAGCCAGAAGCAGAAGCAGTTCAGAAGTGCCTGTCGGCCCCTCCCTGAAATTTGTGTTTTCAGGTTATAATCCTGAAGTCTTCTAAAGCTAAGTACTCCATTGGGGATCCTTTTTTCTTGCTCTAACCGATGTCAGAAAAAAGTTAACAATTGTCTTGCCTGTGGAAAGCAAATACCTCACAGAGATTTTCATTCTTACTGCATCACCTGTTTAGGCCCAGACCATGATGTCCCTTGCTGTCGATTTTGTGCTTTTTTTTAATGCCCGAACCATTCGTCATTGGTCTATCTTTGTCGCTAAATTCTTTCACTCTCGTTCTCCGTATTCCAAAATAGCTTCGATAAGCCATCCGACTACCGATCTTCCGAAAAAACGTAAAGATAAAGACAGAGACAGACCGCATAGGTCCAAAACTGCAGATGACGCTTCCGTTAAGCTAGTCGTCAGACCACCAGTACTCAGTGAGGTGCCTTTGCAGCGTCTGATGCCCGCTTCTATGGATTCACAGGCCTCTGCTTTCGGAGTTCGGTATGCCACGAGATGCTTCTTTGACTATGGAATGTGCAGATGTCTCTACCTTGGATGAGTCCGGAGCCGCTGTGCAGGCACCGGCTTCTGAGTGTGTATTCCATCCTACCGATGTTCGAATCAAACCGACGACTTCATTTTTAGCCAAAATGACCGAGTTTCTTATTCCCAGTGTACGTACTACGCCTAGAAAACCGATGACCAAAGGGCATGCTAAGCTCCCATGCCTCAAAAACAAATGCTTAGAATGGCTGAAGACCTTATTACCCTAATTAGGGGAAGCCAGCCTTCCCCTGCTAAGAGACAAAGAATTGAGTTTCCTTCTGATTCTGTCCCTTCTGATTATCAGGACATGCTCTTATCAGCCTATGAGGATTTAGATGCAGAGGAATCCATTCCCAATGCCTCCACTCCACATGATTTTTCTTTTGGGGAAACCTTGCATTCTTTAAGAGAGCATTTCCACAGGTAATGCCAAGACTACCCTCAGTCCAAGAAGAGACTTGGAGAATTTTTAGAGTTGCCTCAGCACAGGCCTCTAGCCATACCCCCTGTCTTGGATGTATGTTTTATGGAATCCAGTCTTACTCCAGGTACATTATCCCTGGCCCCTAGGAAACCTGACAGGTACAACAGAGTACCTGATTTCCACAAATTTCTCTTCAAGAATCCTATTGCGGATCCAGAGGCCATTTCCCAGGGACCTAAAGGTATTAAGGCTACTACAGCCAAAAATCCTACCGCTTTGGACAGGGATTCCAGAGCTTTAGACAGATGGGGTAAGAAGGTATATACCTCTGCAACTCTTGCCATCAGGGCATTGAATTGCCAGTTTCACATGTTGAAGTACCAGCAAAATATTATGGAACTAATTAAACAAAAAATGGTATTAATTCCAGATTGTGCAGAAAATAAAGATCTACAAGAGCTAATGCATTCTGCAAACCGAGTTAGTAAGCATACTTTGCAGTGTGGCTTTGATGCCATAGAAGCATTTTGCAGGGCTGCAGTCACTGGGTCTGTATTGAGAAGGCATGCTTGGCTAAAGGAACAAATCTTGCCAGATCATGTCAAATCCAAATTACTAGATGCTCCTTTAAATAAGGACTGTTTGTTTGGCAGCAAAGCAGAAGTTGTTCTTAAAAAGATGGAAGAAAAGGTAAATCTATGCAAACTGTCAAAGAATTCTTACAAGTGCAACCACCTAGATTCAGTAGGCATTGTCCTTCTAAAAACTGGTCCTTTCCAGCCCCTTCCAGGCCTTCCCAGACTTTGGAAAAACAGCCCCCCCCAAACTACAGTCTCAGGGTATGCAGAGATCTAAATGGAGTGCCCCCACCCCAAAAACAGGGCGTGGTAAGCTGCCCCCTTATGGAAAAACTTCACAATGATTTTGCAGTTATCCTTCCCAGCCCTGCCCAATTACTTGTGCCCCTAGGAGGAAAACTTGCCCTTCATGCAAAAAACTGGATGTCCATTACTCAGGACTACTGGGTCATAGACATTGTATCCCAGTGGTACAAATTCAATTTCCATTCACTGCCAACCCCAAGAGGGTTTCTAGACCTTCCTCCAAACCAGTGGGCAGTCTCAAAAGCAAGTACTTTCCCTGCTCAATATGAGAGCTATTCAACCTGTTCCAGTAGAACAAAGGGGTCAGGGTTTCTACTCCAGACGTTTCCTGGTGCCCAGAAAAGAGGGCTCTTGGTGCCCAATCCTGGATCTTTCAATTCTCAACACCTTTCTGCTGGTCCCAAAATTCAAAATGCTTACCCTGCAACATCTTCTCCCTATGCTAGCCATTCCTGGTTAGTCACTCTAGACTTAAAAGAAGCTTATCTGCACATCCCCATAAGGGAGTCATGCAGGAAATATCTACGTTTCAGGGCAAGCTCTATGCACTATCAGTTCTCTGCACTTCCATTTGGCTTATCTACTGTGTCTAGAGTATTCACAAATTTCCTGGCTCCAGCCATTGAATACTGCAGGCAAAGAAATATCCAAATTTTCCCAAACGTGGACAACTGCCTGATTCAGGCGGACATTCAGGAATTGCTACTTCAGCACCTGGCATTTGTAAAAAGCCTTCTCACTTCATTGGGGTACACCATCAACGAAAAGAAATCACAACTGGTACCCAGTGAAAAGATTGTATTCCTGGGAGCAAGCTTGGACACAACTTCCCAGATGCCATTTCTCACTTCAGAAAAACATATCTATCTGATAAACTACTTCAAACAAATGACCACCAGAACCCAGCTTTCTGCAAGAAAAATACTGCAAGCCCTAAGGTTCATGGCCTCATGTATTCTGCTAATTCCATATGCAAGACTGCATATGAGAAAACATCAATGGTACTTAAAAAGCCTTTGGTGTCAACATTCTCAGGACCTGGAAATGGTCATTCCCATCATATCTTGTCTAAGGACAGAGTTCCTTTGGTGTGTAGAAGCATGCAACCACAGCAAGAGACTGCTTTTCACTCAACCCCTTGCTGCTTAAACCCTGACAACAGACTCATCAGACTATGCATGGGGGGCTCACATGGCAGGCAAATGCATTCAGGGCCACTGGACTCCAACCCAGATTCACTTGCACATCAATCAAAAAGAGATGCTAGCTGTACAGAATGCTCTGACAGCCTTCAAATACCTAATCCTTCCAGGACAACTGCTTAGAAAAACAGACAACACCACAGTTATGTGGTACATAAACAAGCAGGGAGAAGCCATTCTTACCCACAGCCCTGTGGAACACCGCCTTGAGCAACCAAGTGCACCTACAAGCTCAATTCCTGCCAGGCAAACAAAATTCACTGGCAGACGACTTGAGCAGAAATCTCCTAGACCCACACGAGTGGAAATTGGAGCCCAGCACTTTCAACCTTCTGATCCAGAGGTGGGGGACACCGGAGGTGGAACTCTTTACTTCCCCCGAGAACCACCTGGTGAGCAAATACTGCACCAGAAACCCTCACAGCAGGGCCTGGAAGGTGGATGCCCTATGCTTTCAATGGGAAAACCTCTCAATTTATGTCTTCCCCCCTCTGCCTGTTCTCTCAAGAGTGCTACTCAAGATGAAACCGGACAGGCCAAGGGCAATTCTTAGTGCTCCAGACTGGCCACGCTAGCACTGGCACCCACTCCTACGCAGCCTGACAACAGTGCCACCCTGGCACCTTCACCAGACTCCCACCCTGCTGTCTCAACAGGAGGGACAGATTTTGCATCCACAATTGCATACCCTAAACCTTGCAGCCTGGCTTATCCTTTGAATACCCCACCAGCAACCCTCAGCAAACAGGTGCTGGATGTCATTCTTGAAGCCAGAAGGCCTAGTACTAGGAAATTTTATGCTGAAAAGTGGAAAATATGTTGTTCTTGGAATCAGTCTCAAGGGAAGGACACAGCAGTGTCCTCCTTACCTCTTATCCTGGATTACCTAGCAGAGTTACTCCACAGAGGCCTATCCTTCTCCTCCATTAAGATTCATGCCTCTGCCATCTCAGCTCATTATAATACTGAGACATCTCTGTTTTCTCACCCTCTCATCAAACAATTCCTGAGAGGGGCTAACAACTTAAGGCCCCCTAGGAGAGCACCCACCCCTGCCTGGGACCTTAAGTTTGTACTGGAAAAACTCACACTTCCCCCTTTTGAACCTGCTGCATCAGCAGAGTTAAAATTCCTCTCTTGGAAAACAGCCTTGCTTTTAGCCATAACTTCAGCAAGAAGAGTGCCTGAGTTACAAGCACTGATGGCTGTGAACCCTTCATTATTTTCCATGCTGACAGGGTTTCCCTCAGCACTAACCCGTCCTTTATGCCTAAGGTAGTGTCCAGTGTGGCTCTAAACCAACCCATCCATTTGCCAACCTTCTTCCCTAATCCCCAGAATAAAGGGGAAAGGATCCTGCACTCCTTGGACATGCACAGACAGCTCAGGTTCTACCTTGACAGGACTAAGCCTTTCAGAAAATCTGACCAGCTGCTAGTCAGTTTTGCTACAGGGGCAGAGGGTAAGACCATTTCAAAACAAACCATTTCCAAATGGATAGCACACTGCATCCATTTCTGCTACAAGCACCATAGAAAAACCTACCCCACAGGGGATCAGACCACATTCCACTAGGGCTACGTCCACCTCTACAGCCTTTCTCAGGGGAGTCCCTACTAGGGGCATTCTGGAAGCTGCAACCTGGAGTTCTGTACACACCTTCACCAAGCATTACCACTTGCGTGTCTTTTCTAAATCCAGGGCTGGATTTGCTACAGCAGTCTTGCAAGGCCTACTAGCCAGCCCTAACACTTCTTGACTGCCTCCACCCTTCCTCAGCTTTGGGAATCAACCCAAATATGATGACTGCAACAGTGAAACACGAAGAACATAGTACAGTTGTGTACACTTACCATAAATGTAGATGTTCGAGTGTATTCTCTGTTGCAGTCCTGGTTTCCCTCCCTCCATCCCCCTGGCTTTCTTTGTCTTTCTACCTCTCCTCTCTATGGCCATTCCTAATGGCATTGGTATTTACTTTTTACTGGTGGTGTTCCCCACTATATACCAGCTCCCTATTTGGGGTCTCCTGACATTTGGGGCAAGAAAAACTGATGTAATGATGTCTGCTGCCTGTTTTATACCCCTGACGACCTGACGTCATGGAAGTAGCAACAGCATCTGACACAGAAATACTAAGACTCTGGTATTTGGGCCGACTGAGGGCTACTTGCAGGTAGATAACCCAAGTGTGATGACTGCAACAGTGAATACATTCAAACATCTACATTTATGGTAAGTGTACACAACTGCACTTTTCTCTCTGCATCAAGCTGCCTGGCAGTCTATTACCACCGATCGTTGGGTGCAGAGTATCATCACCAGAGGTTACACCATTCCCCTTTCTTGTCAACCAAATCTTCCAAGAAAGCTTCCCAACATTCCACCCAGTCAAAGGGAAGAAGCAGCTTCAGAGATAATAAAGCTGTCTCAAAAAAGAGTCATCCATCCAGTCCCACCAGACCAGCATGGATCCGGATTTTACTCAGAATTCTTTTTGGTGCCAAAAAAGACGGGACTGGAGACCCATTTTGGATCTCAGCAGTTTAAACAAGTCTGTCAGCCAAACCAAATTTCATATGGTCATGGTTCAGTCCATTCTCCCCTTTTTAAGATGAGGCAGTTGGATTTGCTTGCTAGATCTCTGGGATGGGTATTATCACATCAAGATGGACAAATGCTCAAGGAGTCTGCTTCACTTTCAGCTATGGGCCAGTCATCAGTTTTGTGCCCTGCCATTTGGTCTCTTTACAGCCCCCAGAGTGTTCATGAAATGCATGGCAGTGGTCACAGCTTACGTGAGACTACAAGGATACCAGGTGTTTCCATATTTGGACGACTGGCTCCTCACCACCCCCACCAAACATCTTCAGCACTGCATTATTACTCTCTCTCTGGAAAAATTGTTGGGAGTAACGATACATTGGGAGAAATCAAAACTTACTCCTGCACAACAAATAGAATTCATTGCAGCAGTGTTCAATACCCAGTCCTGTCTAGTATCACTCCCAAATCACAAACTCCACCGATTGAGGCTCCAGCACCGAGTGATACTCTGTCAAACAAAAGTTTCAGCAAGGGAAGTTCTTCAGGCCCTAGACTCTATGGCAGCTTCATTTCCAATAGTGCCTCTAGCAAAGCTACATATGCGGAGTCTGCAATGGCCTCTTCTTTGTCAATGGTTCTCAAACTATCACCCCCTCTGTTACCAGATTCGAATAACCAACTCCTGCAAACAGGACCTCCTTTGGTGGATGAGGCCAGACATAGAACTTTGGAGTCGCCCATTCCAATCCTGTCAGCCCAGAGCCACTGTGACGACGGATGCTTCCCTTATCAGGTGGGGGCCATTTCCAGGGAAAGACAGTCCAAGACACATGGTCAACCTCAGAGGCCCACCTACATATCAATGTTCTGGAACTGATAGCAGTGCTGTTAGCATTGCAGGCCTTTCATTTGGCTCTCCCTTCCAGGACAACTGCAAATCAGTCAGACAATATGTCAGTGGTCTGGTATATCAACAAGCAAGGAGGAACCAAGTCCTGCCTCCTGTGTGAAGAACCCATGAGAATTTGGCAATGGTCAATAGCTTCCAACCACTTTCTGTTAGTAGCACATATCCCGGGGAGCTCCAATTTAATTGCGGACAAACTGAGCAGATGCATCTTCCTGCCTCACGAGTGGTCCCTCAATCCCTAGGTGACAACAGAAATCTTCAGCTACTGGGGCCAGCCTTGCTGTTGATCTTTTTGCCTCACCATCGAACAACAAGTGCAGCAGCTATTTCGCCCTACTTCCCCGGAGGGGAGTCCCCAAGGGATGCTCTAATTCATGACTGACCCACAGGACTTCTTTATGCTTATCCTCCCATTCCCCTGATTCCACAATTTCTAAAGAAAGCTCTTCAGTTGAGATGCAAGGTGATCCTCATAGCTCCGTTCTGGCCTCGACAAGTTTGTTTCCCCTTCCTTCAGCTTCACCTAGTATACCCGACATAGATTCCGGACCCTCTTCCAGATCTGATTACATACCCCCAAGAGTTGAGCCACCCAAATCTGTCCAGTCTCAAGCCGACAGCTTAGTTTCTCCACTTTCATTAGTTGCCAAGCAAGCTAATCTCCCCTCGCCTGTTCGAGCCATCATTCTGGCCTCTCATAAACCATCCACCAGAAGACTATATCAGGATAAATGGAAAAGGTTCTCCACCTGGTCCAAGGATAACATGCTAGACCCGTATTTGGCTCCAATAACTAAGGTACTTCAACACTTGGCTAAGTTTTTTAATAATTGAGCCTCTGCCTCTACCATACGAGTACACCTAGCGGCAATTTCTAATTTCCACAATAGTATGGTACCCCTCTTATTTCTTTACGTCTATGCAAGGCCTTCCTCAAGGGGACCTCTCATATCAGGCCTCCTGTCAGACAGCTTGTGGAACCATGGAACCTCACTTTAGTCCTTCAGTCTTTGACTCAAAAACCTTTTGAACCTGCTGTGCAGTGTGACCTAAAGTTTTTGTCTTGGAAATCTTTGTTCTTGGTAGCCATCACGTCTGCCAGAAGGTCTCGGAGCTGCAGGCATTGTGTATCAAGAGGCCCTATCTGGTCTTCCATAAAGACAGAGTATCATTTCCTTCCCAAAGTTGTTTCTGAATTCTCCATAAACCAGACCATTGACCTACCAGTGCTCTTTCCAAATTTTGCCAATAGAGGAGAGTACTGCCTTCACTCCTTGGACGTACATAGGTAACTGAGATTTTACCTTGACAGGACCGAACCTATCCATAAATAAATCTGAACAGCTTTTCATCTCCTTTTCTGAGCCCAGAATGGGAGATGCTGTTTCCAAGGTTACATTATCAAAATGACTAATGGACTGCATATGTTTCATGCGTTCCATCAGCAACGAATCTATATAAAAAGTTAACGCTCTTTCCACTAGATCTATAGCAACATCTGTAGCTTTCCATTCCAGGGCTTCCGTGGATGACATCTGCACAGCAGCTACTTGGGCTAAGCCTCATACCTTTATCAATCATTACAAATTGGACTTGGTCTCCAGAGGGAGTGCTGCCTTCGGCTCAATGGTACTCAGGAATGTTCTTCCATAAGGGCCGCCCATGGACCTCAAGGTAGCTTGGGATTCTGTCCCATCAGTGACGAATGGAAAGAAGATTAACAACATCAGATAAAAAGTTATGTCTTACCATAACATTCCATCTGTGTTGTTCATAATCTTTCATTCATCACTTCCCACCCGCCTTCCTCCACCAAAGGCTCCTGGGGGATGCTTTGGGTCCAAGTGGTGTCCTAGGGTATTTGTGCAGATGTGGCCTCTGCTTTACTTCTCTTTCTCTAGCAAACTCGATCTGAGGTAATAGGGAGAAGGGCATTCTGGGTAGAAACTTAGCTCGAGAGTTTTTTTGGCTGGCACAAGCTTGGTGAAAAGGCCAACTCTGTTCTGAGGGCTCTGAACCGAACCCATCAGTGATGAATGAAGGAAGATGAACAACACAGATGGAACATTATGGTAAGACATAAGTTCTTTTTTGGATCACAGCTTTAACACTTCCTCTCTCCTTTGGAAAACATGTGCTTAGAAATTAATGTACTGGCCTTTTACCTACATTCTTCTCAGACTTTTCCTAGTGCAGGAAGTAACTTGTTTATACACATTCTAATAAAAAGAATCTGAAAATGTATGCTTTTTAAATGACAGCATCTGAAAGATTTTTGGAGAATCCTCTGAGGCAATCATGAAGGAAATGTCGTAATAACTTTTGAATAGCATTAAATGCCAGAGATTTCCCAGTGGATGATTATTATGAATGAATTGTGTGTTGTGGAGGCTTCTACATTCTAGTTATGAACAGGCCTGAGAAAGATAACTTAATGGTATCCATATGTGTTACTGTTCGACGAGGAGCCTCAGTGAAGGAAATACTTAAGTACACTCATTTGAAGTACAGCATAAGCTTTATTCTACTTTACTATTCTGACTGTCAATTTAGATAAATACAGTTTAGAAAAGCATGTTATACTGTAGGACATACCATCTTATGCAGTGCAGATACCATGACCTGTGTGAACTAAATGCTTTGATGTAGCATTGCATTTACCATGCTGCTTGTTTTTTGTTCTTCTTGTACTGTCCATTGTAATTTTGTTCATCACTTTTCATTAGGAATGATCCCCCTGGACAGTCTGCTACCACAGCAACTCAAGAACTTCTTCGGCTGGTGGAGTCAAATCTTAATGGCATACCTTGTCTTGATCCCGTAAATGATTTGCAGCTGAAAGATGTGGATGTGGTGGAGAATTTTATGAGAATCAAGACCCTAGAAGAAGCATTGGTCACTTTTAACTGTGTGCACAGTCCCAGATTTGCAGCACAGGTAGGAGCCTTGGATATACTGGTTACATTCAACAGTAGTGACTGGCTGTATTTGTTAGAAGCAGCTAGGTGCATTTAATAGCACTGGCTTCCAAATTCTCAAACCAAGTCAAAGGCTGGGCGATATGCTGTCTGCATTGTATGCATTCCCACGTTAACTGTAAGAACTTTTGGATGAATTATATGTCTTCAGTTGGTGTTAGGCACAGGACTAGCTCTAGTAAAAGCCACAGAATATTAGGGAATATTAACTGTCAGCTTGGGACATTTTTGTTTAGATAAAAGACAGGAAAAAAGTAACATGGAAAAATCTTCAGTAATTGATCATATGCTAAATTGCTTCAGATGCCAAGAGCCACATTCAGTCTAATTTGAGATTGTTTGGGACATTTTGACTTCTTGTTCAGTTTATTCCAGCACTGTACGTAATACTTTTACCAAGGATCTTTAAACCCTGAATCACAATCCTGCAACACCCAAGAAACAGAACATGATTTACAAGACTCCAGATACCCACAAATTCATTTGTAAAACATTCTTCATCAGACCCTGTAGTAATTTCTGTGGATTCAGACAAACTCAGCAAGTTACGTCCATCAACTAATGCACTTAGATTCATAAGTTCATAAGTAGGTACTAGGCTATTGGCCCTAGGGCCTATATAACCCAAGCCAACAAGGTTCCCTGGCTTTCACCACCCATGGATTTCCCTGCGCCCCTGTTTAGCAGGGCCACTGATGTGATGCCTGGGGTGAATTTCCTATTGCCCATTCACTCATCAAGATTTTTCTTGGAGTGCCAGTGACAAACTCTGCTTGACATTGGTAGTTTGTTCCAGAGTATGGGAAGTCTCTGGGACAGGAATCTATCCCTCCAACATGTTCTTTTAATTGTGGTGATGAGTTTTAGGTCTCTAAAGTGTGTGGCTCTGAGGGATTGGGATTTCTTTAGGCGTAGCATGTCCAGCAGCTCAGGGTTTGACATAGCTTTGTTTGTTAGGCAGAGATCAGCTCAGAGTAGGCGATATGCTACGGAGTAAAGCCAGAGTTTTTTGAGGCGGTCAGCGTAGGGTAACTGAGTCCCATAATCCTCTTTGTGAGGTATTATTGTGGCCTTTCTAGCTTGTAAGGTATATTCCAAATGGAACATTGTACTCTATAATGGGTCTGATGAGAGCTGAATAGAGGGGGACAATGACTTCTTTTTTCCTGGATGAAAACCCTTTCATGATGAGATGTGCTACATAGAAGGATTTCCTGACTACTGTGGCAATGTGATTATCAAAAGAGAGGCTACTGTCAGCTAGAGTCCTAAGGTCTCTTATCACTCCTTCATTGTTAAGTGGGCTGCCGTCTATGTGGTAGTCCATGGGTACAGTACTGACAATGCATTTTTTGGCGGTAAGCTTGAGGCCATGGCTCTGACACCAGGCATCAGTCACGGGGAGGCCCTTTTGCAGGATGTCCACGTCATTTGGGGACTCTACTATGGCACCTAATTTGCAGTCATCTGCGAACTTTGTCAGCCAGAGGCCCTCTGTGTTGGCCTGTACTTCAGAGAAGTAGATCCCAAACAGGAGGGGATCCAAGGCTAAACCCTGTGGTACTCAACTTGTCACAGGTTTGGAGTAGGATTTGAAGTCTGCAATTTTTACAGTGTGGGTTCTGTCTGTGAGCCAGTTGGCGACCCATCTTGTGACATACTGATTTATATCCAGTTTTTTGGTGAGTTTATTTATGATACCAGAATGGGGGATGGTGTTGAAAGCCTTAGCAAGGTCGAGATAGGCTGTGTGAACTGCCTTACCCTCATCCACGGCTTTGGTGACTGTTTCAAAGAAGTCAATCAGGTTCAGGAGACATGATCTGCCTTTCACAAATCTGAACTGGGTGGGGTCCAGAGTTTGGAGGTTACCAATATCCTTGTTTATGAGTTCCATGATAGTACACTCCATGGCCTTGCAGACCAGCCTCATCAGGCTAATAGGGCGATAATTCCTGGGGTTTATGGTGACTCCCCGTATATGGAGTGGTGCAACTGTTGCTGTGCACCACTCAGTGGATACAAAGCCTGTTGAGAGGCTGTGATTGAACATGGTGCTTAGGTGGGGGGCTAGTTCATTCTGAAGCTCCTGTAGAATGCAGCCAGGGATATTGTCCGGTCTCATGGATGCTGTGTTTTTAGCTTTCAATAACATAGTTTTCACCTGTTCAGTTGTGATTGCAGGGACACTGCATTTTGGTATGGATATGGACCCTTTAGGAGGTGGGGAGGGTAAAGTTGGCATTCAACCTGTCAGCCAGGATGTTGGCAATATCAGTTGGTTCCATGAATTTTGCGCCATTGTGTTGTAGCTCAGAGCAGATCTGGGTGTTGCCATTGAGATTCTTGACATAGCTGTATAATGCTTTGTGGTTGTCCTTAGAGTCAGTGACAATCTTATTTTCATAGTTCGCTTTGGAGGACTTTATGAGAGATCTCATCTTCTTGCTGAGGCTGACCAGGGAGCTCCTCCAGTCATGGGATTTTATTCTCTTTTGCAACAGTTTCTTCCTTCTGTTGTAGAGTTTGTTAATAGCAGAGGACCACCAGATTGGTTTCCTTTTTTTAGAAGAATGCATCTTGGTTCTATTAGGAATGGCACGATCCATGCGCCCATGTATGTGCTTATAGAGTGCATTTGTATAAGATTCGGCAGTGGTAACTGGATTGTCCATCTGCATGGGTATTGTGAAATTGGCCACTTCTGCCTTAAGTAGCACGAAGTTGGCTTTGGAGAAGTTTTTACAGTGGTTTCCTTCGTGGGGGATGGGGGCAGGACCTGAATATCTAGGGTGATTAGTTTATGGTCGGATCTGACCAATGAGGATCTGACTTCAGGTGTGGAGCACCTGTCACTCATGTTGGTAAGTACAAGGTCCAGGATATTTTTGCCCCTGGTAGGAGTGTGGACAAGTTGATCCAGGGCATTGGAGTGTACGAATTCTAGGAAGCATTGAGGAACGGCGGTAGTACAAGAATAGTTTTCCCAGTTAATGTGGGGTTGTTGAAATCTCCCAGTATTAAGGTGTTTGGTTGGACCCTGATATTCTCTATTATGTCAAGGAAAGAGGAGTGGGTATCCTAGGGCATGGTGGGGGATCTTTAGCAAGCTACAATATGGATTGCAGATGTTCTTCGTGTTTCACTGTTGCAGTATTCACATTTGGGTTATATGCCTGCAGGTAGCCCTCAGCCGGCCTGAATACCAGAGCCTTTGGATTTCCACATCGGATGCTGTCGCTTCTTCCATGACATCAGGGGTATAAAACATGCAGCTGAAGCCATTACATCAGTCTTTCTTGCCGTGCGGTGCCCGAAGCAGAAGCAGTTTGCAAGTGCTGGTCGGCCATCTCCTGAAATTTTCGTTTTCGAGTTTCAGACCCAAAGTCTTCAAAAAAGAGAAGTACCCCGTTGGGGATCCTTTTTTCTTGCTCTAACTGATGTCAGAAAAAATTAACAATTGTCTTGCCTGCGGAAAGCAAATACCTCATACAGATTTTTGTTCTTACTGCTTCACCTGTTTAGGCCCAGACCACGATGTCCCTCATTGTCGGTTTTGTGCCTTGTTCAACTCCTGAACTATTAGTCGTCGGGCTATTTTTGTAGCCAAATACTTTCGTTCTCGGTCTCCGTACTCCCAAATGGCTTTGTTAAGCCATCCAACTGCCGATCTTCCGAAAAAACGTAAGGATAAAGACAGAGACAGACCGCATAGGTCCAAAACTGCCGACTATGCTTCTGTTAAGCTAGTCGCCAGTCCGCCGCTACTCAGTGAGGTGCTTTCGCAGCCCCTGATACCCGCTACTACAGATTTGCAGGCCTCTACTGAGACCCATTCGGAGTCCAGTATGCCACGAGATGATTCTTCGACTGTGGAACCTGCGGCTGTCTCTACCTTGGATGGGTCCAGAGCCACTGTGCAGGCACTGGCTTCTGAGGGTGTATTCAGGCCTACAGACTTTCATAGTAAACCGACGGCATCGTTTCCAACTAGAAGTACCGAATTCCTCAGGCCTAAAACTAGCACTACGCCTAGAAAACCGATGACCAAACCGCAGACTCAGGCCCATATGCCTCAAAAACAAATGCTTAGAATGACTGAAGACCTTATTACCTTAATTAGGGGAAGCCAGCCTTCCCCTTCTAAGAGACCTAGAACCAATTTTCTTTCTGATTCTTCTGATTAGGAATCTGATATCTCTGCTCCTTCTGATTACCAGGATTTGCCCTTATCTACTTATGAGGATTCTGATGCAGAGGATTCCATTCCCTCTGCTTCCCCTCCAGAAGATTTTTCTTTTGGTGAAAACTTGCATACCCTTAGGGAGCATTTCTCCTGGGAAAGCCAGGACTATTCTGAGTCCAAAAAGAGACTTAGTGAATTCTTACTCCTGCCTCAACACAAGCCTCTAGCTATCCCTCCTGTTCTGGCTATTGTAGATGATGTTTTCTTGGAATCTAGCCTTACCCCAGACACTTTACCTTCAACTCCCATAAAACCTGACAGGTACTACAGAGTACCTGACTCTCAAAAGTTCTCTTCAAGAATTCTATTGCGGATCCAGAGACCATTTCCCAAGGACCAAAAGGCATTAAGGCTACTGCTGCCAAAAATCCTACCCCTTCTGATAGAGATTCTAGAGCCTTAGACAGATGGGGTAAGAAGGTGTATACTTCTGCTACTTTGACCGTTAGGGTTTTAAATTGCCAGTTTCATATGTTAAAGTATCAGCAGCATATTATGGGACTACTTAAACAGAAAATGATGTTGATTCCTGACTGTGCTGAACACAAAGACTTGCAAGATTTAATGCATTCTGCAGAACAAGTTGATAAACATACTTTGCAATGCGGTTTTGATGCTTTAGAAGCATCTTGCAGGGCTGCTGTCACTGGGTTTGTACTTAGAAGGTATGCTTGGCTTAAGGAACAAAACTTACCAGACCATGTTAAAGCTAAACTACTGGATGCACCCTTAAACCAAGACCGCCTTTTTGGCAACAAAGCAGAAGTCCTCAAAAGGATGGAGGAAAAAGCTAAATCTATGCAAACTGTTAAAGATTTCCTACAAGTACAGCCTCCCAGATTCAGTAGGCATTGGCCTTCAAAGAAATGGTTCTTTCCAGTCCCTTCCAGGCCTTCTCAGTCCAAAACCCAGGAAAAGCAGACCACCAAGACTTCAGTCTCAGGCTATGCACAGATCTAAGCAGTGGGGGGCTCCTCTTCCAAAGCAGGGAGTAGTAAGCCACCCCCTATGGAAAAATGGCACAATGACATAACGTTAACCCTTCCAGGCCGTGTTCAACTACTTGCTCCCTTAGGAGGAAAGCTCGCCCTGCATGCACAAAACTGGGAACTCATTACCCAGGACAAATGGGTTTTGAACATAGTTTCCCCAGGATACAGATTCCACTTCCATACACTACCAACCCCAAATGGTTGGCCAGACCTCCCCCCAAATCAGTGGGCGGAGGCCCAACAGCAGGTTCTGTCTCTTCTCAGTGTCAGGGCTATTCAACCTGTCCCAGCAGAACAAAGGGGACAAGGTTTTTATTCAAAATTTTTTCTGGTTCCCAGAAAACAAAACTCCTGGCATCCTATCCTGGACCTCTCTATTCTCAACACCTTTCTGGTGGTTCCAAAATTCAAAATGCAAACTCTTAACAGCTTCTTCCTATGCTAGCCAAGGATGTCTGTCTGGTAACCCTAGACTTAAAGGAAGCTTACCTGCACATCCCAATAAGAGAATCCTGCAGACAATACCTATGTTTCAGAGCGGGCTCCATGGACTCTCTGCACTTCCCTTTGGCTTATCTACTGTGCCCAGGGTGTTCACAAAGTGTCTAGCTCCACCAATTGCATTTTGCAGGCAGAGAAATATTCAAATTTACCCATACTTGGACAATTGCATGATTCAGGCAGAAAGCCAGGACTTGCTATTACAACACCTGGCATTTGTAAAGAAACTTCTAACCTCACTGGGGTACACCATCAACAAAAAGAAATCTCACCTAGTACCCTGCCAACAGATTGTATTCTGGGGGCAAGCTTGAACACAGCTCCCCAGATGGCATTCCTCACTCCAGAGAAACAAGTTGATTTGACAACCTACTTCAAACTATTGGCCACAAAAACCCAGCTATCTGCAAGGAAAATACTGCAAGCTCTGGGGCTCATGGCCTCTTGCATTCTGCTAATTCCATATGCAAGACTGTATATGAGGAAACTCCAATGGTATCTAAAAAGTCTATGGTGTTAACATTCTCAGGACCTGGAAACAATGATTCCTATAATTCCTTGTCTAAGGACAGAGTTCCTTTGGTGGGCAGAGGCCTGCTACCACAACAAGGGACTCCCTTTCACTCTACCCCCTGCTGTCCAAACCCTAACAACAGAAGCATCAGACTATGCATGGGGGGCTCACATGGCAGGACAATGCATTCAGAGCAAATGGAACCCAAGACACTTGCACCTGCATATCAATCAAAAAGAAATTTTAGCTGTACAGTATGCTCTGACAGCCTTCAAAGACCTTATTCTTCCAGGACAACTATTGGTAAAGACAGACAACACCACAGTTATGTGGTACATAAACAAGCAGGGGGGATCCCACTCCTACCCTCTCTGCAGACTAGCCATGGCTCTGTGGAACACAGCTTTGAGCTACCAAGTACATTTACAAGCTCAATTCCTGCCAGGCAAACTAAATTCACTGGCAGACGACTTAAGCAGAAATCTCATAGACCCACATGAATGGAAACTAGAACCCAAAATATTCAACCTCTTGAGGAACAAATGGGGGACTCCAGAGGTAGACCTGCTTGCCTCCCCTCAGAACTACCAATTGAACAAACTCCCCACAGTCAAGCTTGGAAAGTGGATGCCCTGTCCTTTACCTGGGAAAGCCTCTCAGTTTATGCCTTTCCCCCTCTGCCTCTCCTGTCAAAGGTTCTACTAAAGATCAAACAGGACAAGCCAAGGACAATACTGATTGCACCAGACTCACTATGCCAGCACTGGTACCCCCTCCTGCGCAGTACGACACTGCTACAACCATGGCACCTGCCTCAGACCCCTTCCCTGCTGTCCCAGCAGGCGGGCCAGATTCTGCACCCTCAGCTTCAAACCCTGAACCTTGCAGCCTGGCTAATTCCATGAGCCCTCCTCTAGCATCCCTCAGTAAGCAGGTGCTGGATGTCATTCTGGAGGCAAGGTGGCCTAGTACCAGAAATTCCTATGCTGAAAAGTGGAGAAGATACTGTTCCTGGAGCCAGGCTCAGGGGATGGGCACAACGGTGCCCAGTTTACATCATATTCTAGAGTACTTAACAGAAATGCTCCACAAGGGCCTATCCTTCTCGTCAGTTAAGATTCATGCCTCTGCCATTTCAACACATTATAATACTGAGCCACCCCTCTTCTCTCACCCCTTGCTAAAACAATTCCTTAGAGGAGGCCAAAAATTTAAGACACCCCCCCCCCAGGAGAAGCTCCCACTCCAGCCTGGGACCTTAACTTTGTATTGGAAAAGCTAATTCCTCCCCACTTTTAGCCAGCTGCAACAGCAGAGTTGAAATTCCTTTCTTGGAAAACAGCCTTACTTTCTAGCCATCACTTCAGCCAGAAGAGTGTCTGAATTACAGGCCCTTATGGCAGTGAAACCCTTCATTATCTTCATTGCGGACAGGGTTTCCCTCAGGACTAATCTTTCCTTTATGCCCAAGGTGGTGTCTAGTGTGGCCCTAAACCAGTCCATTCATTTGCCTACTTTTTCCCTAATCCACAAAACAAAGGGGAATGGATGCTGCACTCTCTGGACGTGCACAGACAACTTAGATTCTATTTGGACAGGACTAAGCCTCTCAGAAAATCTGAGCAGCTTCTAGTTGGCTTTGCTGCAGGGGCAGAGGGGAAGGCCATTTCAAAGCAAACCATTTCCAAATGGATAGCCCATTGCATTCATTTCTGCTACAAGCACCATGGAAAACCTACCCCACAAGGGATAAGATCACATTCCACCAAGGCTGCATCTACCTCTATGGCATTTCTCAGAGGCGTCCCTACCAGGGGCATCCTGGAAGCTGCTAACTGGAGCTCTGTACATACATTCACCAAGCATTACCACCTGCCTATCTTTTCTAAATCCAGAGCTGCATTTGCCGCAGCAGTCTTGCAAGGCTTAATAGCTGGCCCTAATGCTCTTTAACTACCTCCTCCCTTCCTTAGCTTTGGGAATCAACCCAAATGTGATGACTGCAACAGTGAAACACGAAGAACATAGTAAGTTGTGTACACTTACCATAAATGTAGATGTTCGAGTGTATTCACTGTTGCAGTCCTGGTTACCCTCCCTCCAACCCCCTGACTTCTCTTGACTCTACCTTTCCTTCTTGTTTGGTATATATTTTTTTTCATGTGTATTTGCTTTTTGATGGGGGTGTACCATACCATATAATTGCTTCCTATTGTGGGGGCACCTGACATCTGGGGCAAGAAAATCTAATGTAATGGCATCGGCTGCATGTTTTATACCCCTGACGACCTGATGTCGTGGAAGAAGCGACAGTATCCGACCCGGAAATCCAAAGACTCTGGTATTCAGGCCGGCTGAGGGCTACCTGCAGGCAGATAACCCAAATGTGATGACTGTAACAGTGAATACACTCAAACATCTACATTTATGGTAAGTGTGCACAACTGTACTTTTTGCTCAGAGTTAGTTGCACTTGCATAATTTCAGATGAATTATGTTGGGCCAACTAGCCTGGAGGTGTGGTTGTCTTTAATGAATATGAACACACCTCCGCCTTTGGTTTTCCTGTCCTGGTTGGATGGCCGAAAGGTATGGTATGAGTTATATCCTGGTAATGCAGGGGTGCTGTCTGGAGCCTTGAACCAAGTTTCAGTCACAGATATCGATATTCTCCATTTTAAGGATTGCCTCGAGTGAGTGCATTTTGAGTGCACTTCCCAAAGATAAAGACAGTAGGGCTGTGTACAAGTAAGGAAAGAAAGTGTACACCTGTGCTACACTTTCTTTTTGGGCCATAAGCTATCAAACTCGTATGATTAGGTACCTTTTGGCCATTATGGGAGGCATTAGTAAACTTTTAACTGATATGTCTGAATCAGATATGGGTATTCTGCATATATTTTTATTTTTATTGCTTAATTCCACTACCAAACTAGCTAGGCACTTCAGGAAATGCAGTTATGGTGCTACTAATGCGTCTTCCAGAGCTGCAGCTACAGGGTCTGTCTTATAAAGGTACTGTTGTTTGAGTCTCCTGTCTTTACCTTAAGATATCAAGTGCAAAGTGATGGGGAACCTCTCCCTGATTTGCTGTTGCGGAAATCTTTACAAGTCTGCCTGAGAAAGGCAAGATCACTCAGGATTTTTAACAGATTTTCCTCTCTCCTGTGCCTTTGAGGGGGATTATCCTTCTATGGCTGGACTTTTTAAAAAAAAGTAGAAACAAAAGCAAAATGGTAAAAAGTCTTCCAAAAAGAAGTTCCAGGAAAAATCTAAGACAGATTAAAAAAAAAAAAAAAGGAACAAAGGGTTCCTTTACAGATGAGTCTACCAGTCTATCTGATTCATTCCCTCTTTTCTCCCCCCTCTCACTTTGGTCTGTCCCCTCTCTATGTATCAAAGTTGTTATATCACTCCTCCCTGTATGAAAGCTTATAACTTCAGAGCAGTAGGTCCACAGAATCATAGAGAGGATGCTAACTATCACTGCTTTCTCCATTTAGGCATTCTGCTAGAACATACTACTTTCCCCATTCTGAATGTGGAGTGCCATCAGAGAGCTATAGAACCAGTTCCCGTTCACCAGCAGGAAAAAGTCTTTACTTGGCTCTGAGAAAGGAGGGCACTTTGAGGCTTATTCTGGATCTAGCAATCCTCAACACCTTCCTAAGTGCTCAAAAGGAAGTCTCCATGGATCCTTCAGATCTGACATGGGAAACATGACTAATGAACATAATATAATAGTCCAACGAGTTTAATCTGGTCAAGACCAAAAATTGCACATACATTAAAAATATGAAAACCCTGATTTTGGCCCTTCAGCTGGTATATCACCTCTGGATTCCAGGAATCCTCTGTATCCTTAGAAGACAATACTACTGTTATGTGGTACATCAGCAAACAAGGAGGAACAATATTTTCTCTCTTCTTTGGGCTTCTCCTGAAAGCCTGGGAGATGTGTATTAAACACAATCTTTTTCTCCTTGCAGTTTACATTCTTTTCAGAGATGGATATTGTGGTGGATTCTCTGAGAAAATCCAAGACAGACCCTCAGGAATGGATGTTAAACAGAAAGTTTTTTCCCTCAGTGTGTCCATCAGTGGGGAACCCCACAAATAGATCTGTTCACCTTCTCTCAGATCAAACAACTCAAACTGTTTTGTTCAAGTGCTTCGTGGCCGCAAGCTTGGAAAACAGACACCACATCACTCTCATGAAAATGGAAATTCCTTTATGCCTTTCCTCTAATTCCTAAGGTCCTGCTCAGTATCAAAAAAGTAAAATCCAAAGATGCTGTTTGTGACCCCCTTTTGGCCGAGATAACACTGGATGTTCATCGTGCTATACTGCTGCAGTCATCACACTTGGGGTTATCCTGTCGTCAGGCGGTCCTGCAGTCGGCCGAATCCCAAAGTCTTGGTCCGGCGTCGGTTGTCATCGCCTCTTCCCTGACGTCAGTGCGACAGGGGTATAAAAGAGACAGCCGACGCCATTTTCTTTGGTCTTTCTTGCCGCGCGGTGCCCGAAGCAGAAGCAGTTCGCAAGTGCCGGTCGGCCAGCTCCTGAAATTTTCGAATCGAGTTTCAGCCTGAAGTCTTCTCTAAAGCTAAGTACCCCGTTGGGAAAACTTTTCTTGCCTCAGACCGATGTCAGACAAAGTTAATAACTGTATTTCTTGTGGGAAGCAAATACCTCATAAGGATTTTCATTCTTATTGTATTCCTTGCCTAGGCCCAGACCACGACGTCTCTGGTTGTCGGTTCTGTGCTAGGTTCAACAAACGTACAATAAAGCGTCGGGCAGAATTCGCCCAGCATTATTTTGGCAGAAAATTTAATTATAGCATGCCATCGGAGCAACCGACATCAGCAATGATTAAAAAATGCAAAGATAAGGACAGGCAGCCAAGGTCAAGACCAGATACCAAGGCCTCAGCAAGGCCTGACACCAGTTCTCCGGTTTTCAGCGAGGCGCCTTCGCAGCCCCTGACTACCGCTGATTCAGAATTTCTGACGGCATCCCAAACCGAAACCGTTGGGCCTCAGGATCTGGTTCCACCTCACTCCTCGGACGCCAGTCCCGACGGGGATCCGGAAATTTTGAATAGACCTTCGGTCTCGGAGGGTGTTTTCAAACCAACAACTGCCTCTGCCAAGCCTTATGCTAAGCTCAAAGCCCCCTTGAAAGTTAGAAAACTGGGGCCTCACACCCTCCCACAGGCCCCTATGCCTAAAAAACAGATGCTTAAGATGGCCGAGGATTTAATAACCCTTATCAGGGGATCCCAACCCCCACCTGACAAAAGGCCTAGACTGGAGGAAGATTATCCTTCCTCTGACCAAGCATCCATTTCCTCAGGCAACTCGGACGACCAGGATTACTCCTTCCCTCCTTATGAAGACTCAGATGCTGAAGAGTCCATTCCCTCTGTCTCCCCCCCCTGAAGACTACTCTTTTGGGGAAACTTTACACACCATGAGGGAACACTTCCACTGGGAAGGCCAAGATTACTCTGACTCCAAGAAAAGACACCATGAGTTTCTTCTTCTTCCACAGCATAGACCCCTAGCAATTCCTCCAGTTTTAGACATTTTGGATGATGTTTTCTCTGAATCCAGTTTAAACCCGGATTCCTTACCTCCAGCTCCAGCTAAACCAGACAGATACTACCGAGTTCCTGATACTCATAAGTTTCTATACAAAAGCCCTAATGCAGACCCCAAGACCATTTCCCAGGGTCCCAAAAGGGTTAAGGCCTCTACTGCTAAGAATCCACTCCCTTCTGAAAGAGATTCCAGAGCATTAGAAAGATGGGGAAAGTAAGTGTATACTTCTGCCACTTTGGCCATGAGGGCATTAAACTGCCAATTCCACATGCTAAAATACCAACAGTATTTGATTACACAGTTAAAGCAGAAGCTGATTCCTCAGACAGATCAACTAGGTTTGAAAGAGATACAGGATTTGCTGCATGCAGCAGAACAAGTGGGAAAACATACCTTACAGTGTGGTTTTGATTCATTGGAAGCCTCATGTAGAGCAGCTGTCACAGGGTCTGTCATACGTAGGCATGCTTGGCTTAAAGAACAAGCCTTACCAGAACATGTCAAAGCAAAGTTATTGGATGCCCCATTGCAGAAAGATGTGTTATTTGGTGTCAAAGCAGAGGAAGTTTTGAAGAAAATGGAAGAAAAGGCAAAATCTATGCAAACAGTTAAAGATTTTTTACAGGTACAACCTCCTCGTTTCAGCAGAAACTGGCCATCAAAAAACTGGTCCTTTCCTGCATCAGACAGACCCCAAAGAGGTAGGTACAGGCGCCCAAGGGGCAGAGGCCAGCCACAAGATTCTTTCAGGCCTAGACAATGGCATACAGCAACTCAAAGAGGTGGAGACGAAAGATCTCAACCTTTGAGGAAACAAACACAATGACTTCCCTCTTCACCTGCCAAGCAAAATTGCCCTGGCAGCACCTTTGGGAGGGAAACTGGCTCTATTTCCACAAAATTGGTGCATCATAACAAAGGACAAATGGATTCTGGACATTATTACCCAAGGCTACAGATTTCATTTCCACACTTTACCTCGGATGAGAGGCATGCCAAATCTGCCTCCAAACTAATGGGCAGAGGCTCAAACGCAAATTTCAGCTCTCATGGATATGAAAGCAATTCAAAAGGTACCTACAAAAGAGCAAGGTCAAGGTTTTTACTCAAGACTGTTTCTAGTCCCAAGAAAGGACAAAGCCTGGAGGCCCATCTTAGACCTCTCAATTCTGAACACATACCTGGAGATACCCAAATTCAAAATGCTCACTCTACAGCAGCTTCTTCCCATGCTGGGCAAGGAGTCTTGGCTGGTAACGTTGGACCTCAAAGAGGCATACCTACATGTCCCTATCAGACAAGATTGCAGAAGATACCTCAGATTTTTGGCAGGTACAACGCATTATCAATTCTCTGCACTGCCCTTTGGCTTATTTACTGCGGCCAGAGTATTTACGAAATGCCTGGCATCAGTAATTGCATATTGCAGACAATGAGGAATACAAATTTACCCATATCTGGATGACTGCCTGACCCAAGCGGACAGCAAGGACATTCTATTACAGCATCTGGCTTTTGTAACACAGCTGCTCAGTTGCCCAGGGTACACAGTAAACAAAAAGAAGTCAAAACTAATACCCTCGCAACAAATAATATTCCTGGGTGCCAGCTTAAATACAACGGCCCAGATGGCTTACCTCACGCCAGACAAACAAAAGCAATTGACGCAATACTTCAAAAAGATAGCAACTTTTACCCAGCTCACTGCAAGGAAAATCCTGCAGGCATTGGGGTCCATGGCATCATGCATTCAACTAATCCCATATGCAAAGCTGCATATGAGAAAATTACAATGGTACCTGAAAAGTGTATGGTCTCAACACAGGAACAGCCTCGAAACAAATATATCTATCATTCTCTGCCTTCAAAAGGAGTTCCTATGGTGGGCTCAAGCATGTCAAACAAACAAGGGTCTTCCTTTCGTCTTACCTCCAGCAAACCAAACCATGACAACAGATTCTTCAGACTACGCCTGGGGAGCGCACATGGCAGGACAGTGCATACAGGGCAAATGGTCTGCAAAACAAATGCATCTTCACATCAACCAAAAGGAGATGCTAGCTGTGCAAAATGCCCTGACAGCCTTCAAGGAACTCTTGCATCCAGGACAACTTCTAATAAAGACAGACAACACCACAGTTATGTGGTACATAAACAAACAGGGAGGAACACACTCCTACCCTTTATGCAGACAGGCTATGACCTTATGGAACACAGCTTTGACCTACCAAGTACAACTACAAGCACAATTCCTGCCAGGAAAGGAAAACATATTGGCAGACGAATTAAGCAGAAACATGGCAGACCCCCACGAGTGGAGACTACACCCACAAGTATTTTCAATGATAACTCAAAGATGGGGATGTCCAGACATAGATCTATTTGCATCCCCCAACAATTGCCAATTACAAAAATTCTGCACAAGGACTTATTACTCCCTAGCCTGGAAAGTAGACGCTCTGTCATTCAGTTGGACAACACTGACAGTCTATGCCTTCCCTCCACTACCTCTATTGACCAAGGTATTACTGAAGGTCAGATCAGACAGACCACAAATGATCGTCATTGCTCCGGACTGGCCACGCCAGCACTGGTACCCATTGCTAAGGAACTTGACTCACAGCCCTCCATGGATCTTGCCTCAATTCCCACTACTGTTGACTCAGAAAAACTATCAAACCCATCACAGCCAGCTCAGAACTTTAAATTTAGATGCATGGAGAATTCCTTAAATTATCAATCAACACTTCTCTCAAAGGACGTCCTGAATGTAATTATGGAGGCCAGGAGGCCCAGCACCAGGAAGACTTACTCAGACAAATGGAAAAGATTTTGTGCATGGCACCAGGCTAAAGGTCAAAATCCTTGGATTCCAAACATTCCTCACATACTACAATACCTAACTGAGATGTTACACAAAGGCCTTTCCTTCTCCTCCATTAAGATCCATGCTTCAGCCATTTCAGCTCAATATAATACGGATCCCCAATTTTCTCACATCCTTTACTTAGACAGCTTCTCAGAGGGGCTAAGAATATAAGACCCCCCCAGAAATCCACCAACACCAACTTGGGACCTGAACTTCATTTTAGAAAAGTTAACACTACCTCCTTTCGAACCAGCATTCTCAGCAGAACTATAATACTTGTCTTGGAAAACAGCCTTGTTACTGTCTATTACCTCAGCATGCAGGGTCTCAGAACTACAAGCACTTATGGCAGTGGAACCTTTCATCATTTTCCATCAGGACAGAGTCTCTTTACGAACTAACCCTACCTTCATGCCCAAGGTAGTATCCAGTGTTGCTTTGAATCAGACCATTCATTTACCCACCTTTTATTCTAACCCACAGAATAAAGGAGAAAGGCTCCTTCACTCTTTTGACATTCACAGACAGCTACGTTACTATTTAGATAAGACAAAGATCTTCAGAAAAACTGATCAACTCTTTGTATCATATGCTGCAGGTTCACAAGGAAAGGCTATTTCAAAACAGACCATCTCCAAATGGATAGCACATTGTATCCGCTTTTGCTACTCGCACCATGGGAAGGCAGTGCCTGTCAATGTTAGATCCCATTCTACCAGGGCTACTGCAACCTCAGCAGCCTTTCTCAGAGGGGTTCCAACCAAAGACATTCTGGAGGCAGCTACTTGGAGTTCAGTGCACACCTTTACCAAGCACTACAACCTTCCATTATACTCAAAAACCAGGGCTGGTTTTGCCACTGCAGTTCTGCAGGGCATCCTAGCATCACCTAACCCAGTTTAGTACCAGCCACCCTTCCATAGCTTTGGGATTCTACACAAGTGTGATGACTGCAGCAGTATAGCACAATGAACATAGTACAGTTTTGTACCTACCATAAATGTAGATGTTCGAGTGGTTATACTGCTGCAGTCCTGGTTACCCTCCCTCCATCCCCTCTACATACCAGGGTGTTAGTTACAACTCCATGTACTTCAATCTTTTGGATGCATGTCTATATGGTGTATTTGCTAACAGCTAGTTCTATTGCTTATCTACTAAGGTATTGTTGCATAGCTATTGTATTGCCTTCCTACTTGGGGGCACCTGACATCTGGGGCAAGAAAAACTGAAGAAAATTACGTTGGCTGTCTCTTTTATACCCCTGTCGCACTGACATCAGGGAAGAGGCGACGACAACCGACGCCGGACCAAGACTTTGGGATTCGGCCGACTGCGGGACCGCCTGACGACAGGATAACCCCAAGTGTGATGACTGCAGCAGTATAACCACTCGAACATCTACATTTATGGTAGGTACAAAACTGTACTTTTCTACCACTGCTTCTACCTGCCCAAGGGCAGTCACCACATGTTACATCACAGGATGGACTTGTTCACACAACAGGAAGGCTGTCTTATTCACCCAAACTTGTAAACACTGAACCTGACTCTGTGGGTGATAGGATTCTGATAGCATTCAGGCACTTTTTTCAGAGGACATGCTTACAAGTATTACAGGAGGCTAGAAAACCTGCTACAAAAAAAACTTTGTTTTAAAAGGAAAAGTTTTTTTCTGTCTGGTGCCAAGAGAGAAAATGGGATCCCTACCATATGGGTATTCCTACTATTACTTCATATCTGTGTGAGTTGCTGATTTCTGGACTGGTATATTCTCCCTTCATGGAACATTTGTCAGCCATATCTGCTTGTCTTTCTTTAGATCCACCATTCTCTAAATGTTTTAAAGTCAGGTTCTTTTTGAAAGGCATCCTGTAGGACACCAAGAAAATCTGTACCTCTTTTCCTTGGGACCTGAAGTGTTGAAATGGAGTTTGACTAGTTGCCATTGCCTCAACTAAAAGGGGTACAGAGTTACAACCCTTATGACATCTTTCCTAGTTTTTCACGAGGACAGGGTATCCTTTAGGAACCAACCCTTCTTTCATTTCTAAGGTTGTCAAAGCAGTTTCTCTAAAACCAGTCAGTAAGTCTGTCTATTTGCTATCCCAATCCTCAGTATAAAGGTGAAAGAATTTTACATTCCTTAGATGTCCACAGACAGCTAAAGTTTTATCTTGACAAGACTAAAACAATTAGAAGGGCTAACTGATGGCAGTCTTTCAGGATAAGTTGTATAGAGCTGCCTCAAATCAAACCACTTTTAGATGAATTTCCATAGCTATATATTTTTGTTATTCCTTCCATGCAAAATCCCTTCCACACCAAGTTGAAGCCCATTGCACAAGATCAGTGACATCTTCAAGTAAATTTTCAAGGGTCTGGACTCTAGATGCATTTTAGAAGAAGCCACTTGGTCTTCCATATATTAAGCTGTACAGAATTAATGCCTTCTCCAGATACGGGCCTGATTTTGCCAGATCTCTCCTAAAAGAAGTTCTGGATTCCAGTTCCTCTGCTTTTTCCTCCTCCTCCCTATCACTGTAAAATCTTTGAGAATATTCCCATATGTAGTGAATATTGCAAGTGTGATCAGTGAAGACAGTACAGTTATGTAAGATCTTACCATAACAGTACATGTCCGATTAGATCACTGTTGCAGTATGAACTCCCTCCCTCCATGAGACAAGAAAAGTCTTGAGGATGTTCGCTTCCATACGTCCCTTATAAACCACTTAGTAATCTCATGCTCAGGACATACATTGGACATACAGCATGAGAGGAGGACACACAAATGTTGGTGTACTGGCTTGTGGAAGTGTGGCATCCTTGTCAGGGTACTTCCCATTTATATTAAATACCACAACATTGATCTACTCTGACATCTACTGTTATGGTAGGATCTTACTCCAAGTATACTTTACAATGCACTTGGTTTTGTTACGTAACTTCAAACCATTGTATGATATCTCCAAAGTTAAGGGTATAAATATTTTTACAAGTCAGATAGAAAGAAGTGCAATATCTAGAGTACACAGTCTGAATAGTTGCTTATAAAACTGATATTTTGTATGTGTGTCTGGAAGGCAAGGAATTGATCTAATCAGATGCCAAAGCATCAGAAGGAGGAGGAGGTCAGTTCAATGGAGTTAGCACACTGGTATCTGATGTGGAGGGTGCTGGGGATTTTGAAAAGCCTTTTGCCAGTTCCAAATTGCACCAATTTTTTAAGCCATTTACTTAGTTCCCAGAGGTCCTGCTGGAGTTATTTTTTGGATCTCTTGGTGTCTAGGACTGGATTTGTAGAGGACCATGGCATCAGCATACAAAATGAGTTGAAGGCAGAGCATGTTTGTAAAGACTGAGAAAAGTTGCTAAGGTTGAACCTTGGGGACACCAGCTTGAAGTGGCTTCTTTATAGAGGGTGTTGACAGTTTTTACCCTGAACATTTCTAAGCTGATGCCCACTGTGAGTATGAAAATGTCTTCTTAAGGGTAGTGGGCTTTGAATGTGAAACCACACTCAACCCATGGAAGTTATTTTTTCCACTTTATTAACCAGGAAGGCACACTGATACATAGCCCTTTACAGCAGTGACCTAGGCCAGTGGCACTGTACAAGCTCAAAGTATGCATTCATTGTAGAGAGAGAGTTTTATGTAAACACGTGCAATATATTGTGTCTAAGAGCAATTATGGTGTATATGCATTTATTTAAAAGGTTTAGTAAAGATTGTGCGCTGGTTCATGCATTTATGTAAAAAGATTATTAAAGACTACGCCAGTGTAGCCTTGCTGTTTAGTGCAAACAAACCCTTGCTGCAACTCAGGTGACTGGAGTTCAGTTAGCAACCCTAGCCCTGGAGGAGTTTAGGGGTGTGGTTTGTTTACCTGTCCTGGGGTTGTAGGGATTTGTGTGCACTCAGGGATCTCCCTGTGGGACAATGGAGAGACCACTGCTCGTGCTCTGAAGTGAAGGACAGGGATGCTTAGATAGAGAATGCCTCTTGCAGTTCTTGAAGGGACATCCCCCTGCTGAAGATCTATTGCACCCCCCTCCTTGACACCTAGCTGAGTGTGCATGGTTAGGACTGGGGAGGATGTATGAAAAATATGACCTACCCCTGATAGCTGTCTAAATGTTGGCCTCCTCTTGGTTGACTCTCACCTAAGTGAAGGAGAACAAATGGATGGACTGGCCGGGAAGGGTCTGTTGGTTGACTGACAGTGTGTGTGTGTGTGTGTGTGTGTGTGTGTGTGTGGGGGGGGTTAAAAAGCAAAAAAAAAGGAAAAAAAGACTGTAAGTGTTACATACAGCTTGTATGGTAAATACATTCACTTATGTGACTGGAAGTTTGCAGAGAACTTTTATCCATATATAGTGACTTGTTGGTTATTACAGAGAAATCTAGTTCATAGGATTAGTCACCAGCAGGGTACGAATATCTGTACAAATGAGAAAGTAGTGGAATATGTAGAGTACATATCCAAGATCATTATGCATACCACACAGACTATAAAAGATGTGTAATAAGTGTACTTCTCTTTGGTTGACCATATTAGCAATTTGGATGGAATTATATGTTTTGGATACATTTGACAAAGAACATAAAAGTTAATGAATCAGCTAGCAAATACCCATGATTGCATATGAGTTATTCATCTGTCCAGTATTTGCAGAATATACTGGTAGGTATCAAAACATGTTGGGAGTAAGTGCATACAAAAAGTATTCCTTGCACATATCTTTTAGATAGCAAGTACTATGCAGCTGGGACAAGTTTTAGAAAGTACCATCTCTGCACTGCTAGGTCAGAGGGGAAGGTACTTATAAAGGAGTGAACTTCCTAACCACTTTTTTTGATTGAACGGGGGGGGGGGCTTACTTGGAGGAACATAGCAAGGCGAGGAAAGTAATCCCCTGTAAAAACACATTGGGCATTCCCAGACAGCAATAGTTATACGTGGTGGCATTCAAAACTGACTAGAGAATGGACCACCTTTTTATGATCTTTGAGTCCACGAAGAAGCCAGTGGCTAAATACCATTTTCAAAATGATTAGCTAACTGCATCATTTTATGTAGTTAATAAGCCAGCCATTTTGGATTTGGGGAAGTGGTGTAATTGTTTTCCTAGTTCTGTGTTTTGTTTTTTTTCCATGAGGTTTTGATGTGGTGCTGGGATTGGACATTGTATTGATGAGCTTGCCCTCATGTCCTGCTGTGGATTTGTTGTTGTTTTTGTGTTTCCCTGCTGAAGTTTGGGAATGGCCCTTGCAAATGGTAGTACTGAGATAGGTTCATTCATAGGTGCACTTCTTTGTAAGAGAGGAATTGCTTGTTTAGTTTCCCTTAAGAATCCTTATCAAGATATTCAAATATGCAGAATACTCATATTGGAACATTCATACAGCTCATCGATGTCAGAATACCACCTTGTAGTGGCAAAATGTCCCGCAAGCAGGTAACACAGAGCATGGCTGACATCACTTTGCTAATGTAGTACTTGTGTTTTTCTACAGTTTTAGATGAGAATGCATTTAGCCTGAAGAAAAAACCTCTCATGCTGTATAAATCATTAATTGAAGCTGCAGTAGATAGAGAACAGCTGGTGCCATAGTAGTATGTCTGAGCAGTGCTATAACCTGGTTCTGCTTTTAGCCCTGGAGTTTGACCTCTCCCCTCTGTTTCTGTCTTTAGTACTGTAGGCTGCATGAGCGAATGAAAGTTAAAGAGGAACTGGATCAGCTGCGTTACCTGATATCGGACCAGAGCCTTGTGTTGCTTCCAGAGTATGAACAAAGGATCAATGTAAGGCTTTAAAGTTTAATACATTCCTTTTAGGAGAACTGTAAATGTGTT